>NC_141879.1:635778041-635928208 GCF_056163025.1 Triticum urartu
GCATTAGCAGTATCCTGCAGTAGTGGAAGAAGAGCCCCAACAGACCTACGGGGTGCCCATTAGGCACCACCGCACGCTGGGGGGGGGGGGTGGCGCGCCCTGGGGGGTAGTGGAGGCCATGGGCCTCCGTTTGCATTGATTCCCCTCCCAAAAATCACATATATTCTAAAATAATTCTCCGTAAATATTTATCGCATTTAGACTTCATTTGATATGGATATTCTGCGAAACAAAAAACATGAAACAAACAGGAACTGACATTGGGCACTGGATCAATATGTTAGCCCAATAAATCACATAAATTGTGCTAAAAATATGTGAAAGTTGTATAATATTGGCATGGAATAATAAAAAAAATATAGATACGACGGAGATGTATCAGCATCCCAAGCTTAATTCCCACTCGTCCCCGAGTAAGTAAATGATAAAAAAGATAATTTTTGATGTGGAATGCTATATCTATATCTATCTATCTATATCTATACTAATTAGGCACTTTCAAGAAATTCTCATGTTAATTAGATTTTACGAGTCGTTCATTTGGTGGGACCGAATTATTACTGTGTAGATCTAATCGCAAAATCCTAAGCAAAAGAAAAAAGCTTTCTCCTAAACGCTAAATTTACGTTACTTTTGCCGTGGGAAAAAAAGAGCCAACGTGACCCACCATACACATTCCAAAGACCCATTATAGATTCCATGTTAATTAAGGCATAATTAATCATAGGAAAAATGCTCTAAATTATTTCAAAAGAAAAAAGCTCTTTCTTAAACGTTAAATTTACATTACTATTGCCGTGGGGAAAAAAGAGCCAACGTGACCCACCATACACGTTCCGAAGACCCATTATAGTTTCCATGTTAATTAAGGAATAATTAATCATAGGAAAAATGCTCTAAATTATTTCCATTACTCTTGTGATAAAAGAAAACTAGCCTGATAGGCCTCTTCCAGAACTAAATCAGACTAGGACGATACTCGTGTGTTGCTACGGGCAGAAGCCAAATGCTCGTGTGTTGTCACAAAATAATAAAAATATAGATGCATTGATCAAATTATTTACTTAATTCACATCATGGTGACATTTGGTTTTCATCGTACAATGACAAATACATACTCTCTTTCGTTTCCTTCCTTCTTCGTGACTTCGTGTCTCCTTAACCAGTCAAATCGCTCGCCACCAAAGAACTTATAAGTGAATATATGTCGTCCATGATTAAATTATATTAATATCACTCAACTTCACGTGTCCATGTGTGTCACTATTACAAGGTACACAAAGCTTGATTAAATAGCAGAGTCGAGCTTGCAGGAACTGCAGGACTGAATTCTGAAACTACCTAGCCACACCACCCACGGCTGGCCTGTCTTATGAATATTTTCTATCTATGAGTCACATATGTCCAAACAATGTAGTGTGCAGTATACTTGTTCTTGGTGATCTGGGTTGACCGCATAAGAAAAGATGTCAATGCTTTTTAAGCTAGTGAATATGTATAAAGTTAGTATCTTTCTTACCGATGTCATGGCCGTGGTCATGGTTTGCGACAGGAGGCGTAAGGGTCTTCACACTGCCAGCGCTCTTCTTCCGCATCTCCACCAAGTTCAGAGACGGTGTGGTGGTGGCGGAACTGTCGCCGTCCTTCGGGTCTGTCATCTTCTACGTCGGCCAACTTCGGGCCGGGCTTCGATTTCTCTGGTTGCACGATGGACGATGCCTCGCTCTCACTCATGAACACTGTGAAGGCCACCATTGACCATGCCTTGCCCGTCAGCATGGTCTCCATCGCCGACATCACTTTCCCGTCCAGCCCGTAGCCAGCCGTCCGCCTTTCCCGTGACCCGCTCCACAACTGCGTGGCGGGCGCAGGCAGCCAACCAGTGATGGAGGACAGAGCTAGCCGCAGAGGTGGAATAGGGGGGCCAATGGCGGTCGGGGCATGGCTGACGGTGGCGTGTGTGTGAGGAGGGGACTCGTACTGGGTGGCGACATGCGTGGGTCGACAGTGTGGGGATGGAAGATTGGAAGGCGTTGATTGGAGAGAGGTTGCTCAAGGAATCGAGGGTGGAGTCAGCATGCATGCGTGGGTTTCCACCGTTGATTTTTAACTCTCTTTTTGCACGCAGGTGTGATCGAGCGAGATGGTGATTTTGTTTCCTTCGATCGATCATTGGTGTTATGAAGAGAAGCAAAATGAACACGACGTATAGACTTCCTCCAATTGTAGGGAATAGTAGAGATAATAGAGATTTAATAATAGAGACATCTAGAAGATAAAAAAGATATTTACCAGCATATCAATCTTCTAAGCAATGTGAAAACAATATCAATAATCTTCATCAATTCTATGGATGCTTGCTTGCTGTAGAACTTTGTCAAAGAGAAACATGTAAGAACTTGTTGCGAAGGGAAATATATAATGTAGCCACAAATATGCCCGTGTTTTGCATGGAATAACAAAAAAATCATCATGTGAAAATTATTCTAATTTCGGAAATCAAAGTCGAGCATGTATTTGACTTCCATTTATATAGCGACTAATGTAGATTTACTTTTCTTCTTGGAAGTCATCATATCTCCGTAACCACACTCTCCACACAATTGTGAATGTCATAGTCCGTTTGCAATTCTAATGTTTTCGGTTGGCCCTCTGGGCGAGGTCCCTGTGCAACACTTTCTTTTTCGTGTTAGATTGAATAGCAATATTTCCACATTATGCACTGGATCTCATCATCTCCCGAGCTTCACTTCTCTTCTATATATACATCCAAAGAGAATGAAATGTTGAAAGTGGGTACATCAGCCGGGGCATGACTGGTGGCGGCGTGTATGTGAGGAGGGGACTCATATTGGGCAGCGGCGTGAGTGGGGCGGCGGTGTGGGGATGGAAGATTGGAAGGTGTTGATTGGAGAGAGGCTGCTCGAGGAATCGAGGGTGGAGTCGGCATGCATGTGTGGGCTTCCACCGTTGATTTTTTAACTCTCTCTTTGCATGCGGGTGGGATCAAACGAGATGGTGATTTTTTTCCTTTGATTGATCATTGTGTTATGAAGCGAAGCAAAACGAACACGATGTATAGACTTCCTTCAATGGTAGGGAATAATTGAGATAATAGAGACATCTAGAAGATAAAGATATTTATTAGAATATCATTCTTCTAAGCAATGTGACAAAATTTCAATAATCTTCATCAATCTTATAGATGCTTGCTTGCTGTAGAACTTTGTCAAAGAGAAACATGTAAGAACTTGTTGCCAAGGGAAATATATAATATAGCCACAAATATGCCCGTGTTTTGCATGGAATAACAAAAGAAAAATTCATCATGTAAAAACTATTCTAATTCGGAAATCACAGTCAAGCATGTATTTGACATCCATTTATATAGCGACTAATGGAGATTCACTTTCCTTCTTAACCACACTCTCCACGCAATTGTAAATGTCACCGTCCTTGTGCAATTCTAATGTTTTCGGTTGGCCCTCTAGGTGAGGTCCCTATGCAACACTTTCTTTTCCGTGTTAGATTGAATAGCACTACTTCCACATTATGCACTGGATCTCGTCACGAGATTCACCTCTGTCCTATATATCCAAAGATAATGAAATGTTGAAAGTGGGTACATCAGCTCTATTTGTCATACAAAATGAACGACGTACCGGCGGCGTCATTATGTTTTGCTCATGCAATGGGAAACTATTATCATTACATAGAAAGGATAACCTATAGTTAATTTTGATTGAATTGCTACTGGGAGACAGGAGATTCGTTGCACAACTTGGTAATATGCCACTAAGTTTGGCTCAATCTGCAGAACAAAATACTGATCCCTTCGTAAACTAATATAAGATCTTTTAGATCACTAAAATAGTGATCTAAAAGATCTTATATTACTTTGTAGAGGAAGTACTATTGTAGTCTCATACCACAAAGATAATGTCAGCCATTATTGTATTGATTGATAGACCAATATATCTTGTTTAACCAAATCATATTGTTATGAATCCATCTTCTCAAATTAGTACTATCAATTTTAAGCACTAATATCAATGCACCAATATTCACTACAATCTGCAAAACAAAATCACAATAGGAAAGAGATATAAGAGTAGTCCAAGTTATCGAGGGGTTATCAATGAAAAAACCCTCTTCAATTTGAGATTGCCTAAACAATGTGATTTATAGCCCTTATCTGCAGATATATACATGCACCAGATATATGTGAAGTTAGTAAGCACATTTAGATTTGAGGTACGGATGATTGAAGCACGAACTCTGCATTTTGTACTCAAAGCGAATGAAAGGAAGCCATGGGAAATTGGTAATACAAACTTATTATAAACAGATCTGGAGCATGTATGTTAGCACATAGGCTATCTAAAATTATTTTGCATCTTCTTGGAGAAAATTTTGCCATGCATGATCAGCATAAATTAAGCTACAAGATTGTACGTTGGAAACACACAGCCACATGTACCTTGGATCTTCTCTGAACTTTTCAAGCTAGCCCACCTACAGCTCAGGAATTAGGTCGGACGCCGCCTACATGACGCACACATCCTCTCTTCCACGACCACGGTGGCCGTCTGTCTCCATCAAATTTGTTGCAGTCGTCACGTCCCCGGCCTTGCTGACGCGATGAAGAGGTGCAGCCCGTGCATGCACGCACGCTGGGCACGAACTGCACCTCCTTCTTGCCGGCGATGTTGGCAAACATTGTTGAATAAATCTCAGGGCCCTGGCACGTTTTCAGTTATCTCAGTTAGAATTTTGGTTTTTCGTCAGGCT
Organism: Triticum urartu; assembly: GCF_056163025.1. Lineage (NCBI taxonomy): Eukaryota > Viridiplantae > Streptophyta > Magnoliopsida > Poales > Poaceae > Triticum > Triticum urartu. Next base: position 635,782,833 of record NC_141879.1, read on the forward strand.
AGGCTTGAACGCTTTGTTTCTGTTAGCTAGTTTAGCTCGCGGGTCTAACAACCTGAGCGACTCTCACGCCTCGTTAATATGCTCGAGGATCATGACGGCAAAAACCAGGTGCGTGAAGCCCTGTTTCCGTTCTGTAAGTTTGAATAAATAGAAGAGAAATAGAACAAAAAAGATCTGAAGTTTGTGCAGCGAAAAATACCTGTGGCTTCCTTCTTCCTCGAGCATCTCTCGTTCACGTGTGTTCGCTCGAAGGGCACTTCGGGTGCAGACAAACACGTCGGTGTGCCGCATCTTGCTCCCCCAAAAACGATGTCTGAATTTCAAATCAATTCATGCACACACTGTTAGTATTATAGTCACCTTGATTGCAGTAAAAGCTCATCAGTAATCTGAAATTGGAAGCGATGGTGTACACACCTAGTATGTGCTGACAGTGACGGTGCTGGCGGGCGTCGGTGTTCCCCGGGACGAGCTTGATGTATGTAGAGCCGCTACCATAGATGAATTGGCTCTTCGTCAGGAAACTTCGATCCGCTCCTGTCCAGACCGGTCGCGGCCCGATCAGGGCGCCTGGACCCTGTCCACCCTGAGGAGGCCGCCGACCGCGTTCCCAACGACACCCACAGCCTCTCCCCAGCTCTTGGTCATGACTCATGACGCGGTCAGCATTCACGTCCATGGTGCCGGCGCCACTCTTCGTGCTCCAACGATGCAGGCACACACATCCGCCGCCCCATCAACGTCGCCCCCGGTCAACCGCCCTATATCTCAATTTTGATCTGGAGAAAGAAAATGGTGAGAGATGAACGACCCTGTGGGATAGACTTATACGGCCACCTTCTGCTTGCCGCCGCCGTCGTCCCATTGCTGCTTCATGTGGCACTCCCCCGTCGCTGCTGCTATGAGGAGGGGAGGGAGAGTAGGACTGGGGCAGCGGTGGAATAGATCGCGTGTGTTTTCTTTTCTTAACAGATCGTGCATGGGGCTCTGTACGAAAGGGGAGGAGGAACGGGTGGGGTGGGCTTGATTTTTTGAGAGGTCGTTTTGGCATAAAAACCGAACGAAAGATAAAAATGAGAGGTGGGCTATCTTTGGAAACCATCCACTACTAGGGAAAACCTTATACACAGAAATTTAGCAACAGCGCGGGTCAAAAAAGGGCGCTAGTGCTAGATAGCAGTAGCGGTTCAGAATAAATCGCGCTGCATATACGATTGTAGCAGTAGCGCGTGTTGCCATAAAAGCGCTACTACTAATATTTCCATCGATGAAATGATGGGCTACGCATAGCAGTCGCAGGCTTCAGGAAGCACGCTACCGCTAGGGCATGAGTAGCAGCGCGTTTCCCAGTAAGGCCGCTACTGCTAATGAACATAAAATAAAATGAAAAACAAATAGAAAAAGTAAATGAAAATGAAAGAAACAGAAAAAGGAGAAAGAAAAAAAATAAAATGTAAAGCAAAATAAATGAAAAAGCGAAAAAACAGAGAAAGGCATAGCTGTAGCGTGTGTTAGTAAGAGGCGCTATAACTAACGTAGCTGCAGCGCGTTTTCAGGACCCCCGCTATAGAAACAGAAAAGGAAATAAAAAAAGGGAGAAAATTACATAGGTATAGCAGTAGCGCGTTTTGGAAAAAGCGCTATAGCTACCTTAGCTATAGCGCGTTCTGCGAAACGCGCTACCGCTAGTTTTGACTTTACCAAAAAACCGTTTCCTCCCGGCCACCACTTGCCCCCCAAATCTCTCGACCCATCCCGCCGCCGTCTCCCCGATTCGCCGTCGCCCCACTTCGCCGCCGTCTCCTGCTGACGTCGACGCCCCCCGAGCCACCAGAGCCGTGCGCCGTCGACGCCACCGGAGCCGCCCCTAATGCCACGGAGCCGCGCGGCCTCATCAACGCCACCGGAGCCGCCGTCGACGCCACCGGATCCTCCCTCGCCACAACCGCCTCCCTCGCCGTCACCGGAGACGCCCCTGCCTCCCTCGCCACCACTGCCTCCCTCGCCACCACCGGAGCCATCCTCTGTAAGCCCCCACCCCTCCTCTCTCTCTCTCTCTCATGCATAGGATAGCTAGTTTAATTATGTTAATTATCTAGGTTAGGGAAAAAATTTAGTTAGGGCTTTGAGAGAGAAGTAGTTAGGTTAAGTAGTTTAATTAGGTTAATTACCTAGGTTAGTGCAAAAATTTAGTTAGGGCTTTGACAGAGAACTAGTCAGGTTAACTAGTTTAATTAGGTTAATCATCTAGGTTATTTAGGCAAGTTTTATTTTAAAGATGATCCCTTCCTAGACTTTTATTGTTGATTATATCTTTTCATTGAAGTGGTCATGTTGTTTGTGCCCAAGTGGCTTTGTTGTTTCAATAAAGCTGAGTGGCCTATATATGTTTTGCCGGAATGTTGATTCATTTCCGTTCCGGCAAATTTCAGGTTCTCAATTTGTCCACTTTTAGCAAAGGTCATGCCAAAATTTTCCGTGAATTTCGGCATGACTTGTGCTACAAACTAGGACATATCGAGTGCCCAGGATTTGCCGCACTAGGAAGGAGTCAACGTTCCTGCAAAACAATAGGCCTTTTTTATGTCATTATTCATTTTATTAGGTCTAAAATTAATTGACTAGATTTAATCATAGAAAACATGGCTAGCAACGATGAAGGACAGGGTTCTGGTGATTGCGACGACGTCTACCGGGCGGCAGACGAATTTTTTAGCCTTGACGACGATCAACCGATGTTGTTGCTGGGCCCACCGGTGGCATCGGGGACTGAGACCGACACGCAGACCGGTGCTGAGACTGAGACTGGCGCTCAGACTCAGACCGGCATCGAGACCGGCGCTGAGACTGAGACTGGCGCTGCCTCGGGGAGCGGAGCCGGTGTAGAACCGAAAGCAAAGAGGCAACGACTTCCTAACAAACTCAGGACTACTAGACTGGTGATCACGGAGGTGGACGACGGCAATTTTGAGCCAAAGGCGTCCGAGGAAGCGCGTCGATGCTACGACAATCAAATAGGCTGCATCATACGGATAACCGCCACCATCAACGATGAGAAACTACAGAAGATAGAAAATATGAGGAGCTCCCTCCTAAAGAAGTTTCACCAGATATTCTTGTTCCCGGGCCGGAATGAGAAGGATTATGAAGATCCAGATGAGGACCCAGCAATGAAGAAGATAAACAAACACGCCATGACCAAGTTTAGCGACGCGTTGGCCGCCTGGAAAAATCGAGTGAAAGCAAAGATCATTGACAAGAAGGAACCCTACTCCGAGATTGTAAAGGATAATCCGAAAATCACGGAAGAGCAGTTTCAAATATTCAAGGAGGCTTGCGAGGCCGAAGCTGCCAAAAAAAGGTCAAAGTACATGAAGGGGCTTCAAGAGAGGAACATTGGGAGCCACCACCTCGAAAGCCGTGGTTACGGCGGAAAGAGGTCCAAATGGGCCAAGGAGGACGCGGAAGCCGCGAGTCTGGGTATCCCAGACCCCTTGGCGGAGTTCACCGTCCCGCAGGAGCGTGACGTCCTCAGGGCCCGACACCGTTGGGACCCAGTGAAGAAGGTTTACGAGATAAAACCGGTCATTACGGAGTTCATGAGACTGCTGGTAATTTTAGTTTCTGATCAATTCGACTGCACATGTTAGTCATATTTGTAAATGATCCTTGTGCCTTTTGCAGAGAGAGCAGCACAGGATTGCGGCCGAAAGCGACTCACCATCTGAGGCATTGGCAAGGCCCAAGTGGGACACTCCATTCAACCGGGCGTTGAACATATTGAAACGACAACCGGTGGATACTCGACCGTCGTATGGACGCGTGCACGGTGTCAGAGACGGCGCCACGTGGAAGAAGTACTACCGTGAGACCACGGAGGAGAGAAAGGAAAGACGGAGGTTAAATGAAGAAAACATCGACAAGAAGGTTGAGATTGCGGTTGAGAAGAAATCAACTCAGACAATCGCAACAGCGGTAGCTGCCGCAAAACAGGTGGCTGTAGATATTTCTACTTCCTTGGTTCCGATCGTTTTCAATTGGACCAGGCAAAATCCAGAAAAAAAATGCAGCGGACTTTCCCCTTGCTGACTTCTTGGCGGGGAGCAGCTCGACTAGCGTTGCACCAGCACCAGCACCAGCAGCTGCACGTGCTCCCGCACCGGCTCCCGCACTGGACGTGCTCGGTGGTGCTTCGTCTTTAGCTGAGCTCGACGCCCTCACGGTATCTGTCACACCGGCCCCCTTCAATATAAATGTGTAATCTCCCGTTTTCGTTGCCTTTCGGATGTCTCACGTCGCAGACTTTTCTTTGCAGGCCGACGAAACCCCGTGCACCATATTGTACACCATCGGCGACCAGAAGGTGGACGTGGGGAAGGCGATGATAATGGAGCCGAAGGAACCATTGTTCCACAGCCGGCCGATCCCCCCGAACGTCTTCAAGGTTTCCGTGGCCAGTGTCAAACCGGGCCACGAGAATTTGCCTCGTCCAATACTAGTGGGAGATAACGACGAGACACCGTGGCGGCTTGGTGATTGTTGCAATGTGTGGGTCCTGTTGTGACCAAAGAGTCTGCTTCGTCTGGAGGCAGCCGGGAGCACACCCATGAGCACGTAGCCTCAACAAGGTATGAACATCAACACCCACCTATCCAATTAGCGTCGGGTGTCGGGTTGGGTGATAGCGGAAGGGGTAAGGAGGAGGCTCCATTAGTCGCTGATGACGTCTCCATGGATGAGGATGAGGACGACAATGGCGCTGAACAGTATGTCTATACTGGCGCCTCCTCAGGGTTTGAGCGTCATGAGTAGGTGCCTGAATTGCCGTCTCAACGTATTATGGACTACCTTCCGGTAGTAAAGAAGTCTAGGAAGAAAGCGAGGAAAGGCAAAAAAGCTGATTCTATGATCCAGCCGCCTCAGCTGCCTCGGCTTCAAGACCGTATAGATATCTCCGATGCGGATAAATGGCATATCCTCGGTCAACCAATTCTACCTGCAACAGCGCTACGGGTCAGATTCGGCGATCTAAGGAGACTTCATGACGATGTGCTGCTAGTAGAGAAAGGCCTCATCGCCTCGAAAGATCCAGGATACCCACTCTACATGGTTAACGTTCCACGGCAAATGTCGTATGTCGATAGCTTCCCCGCGGATAAGTTCTTCCTCCGATTCGATTACATATTCGACATGTTTCAAGGGAAGAAGCTGGATTTTACGTTTGTCCGCCTTTATGCCTTGCACATGAACTACATCATCGGGGTTGAGCAAATATCTCATATCTATGTCGCTGACCCGTACTACATGCACGAGGGCTTCTTGGGAGTCTGCACAAAGCACCATGAATACGCGAGGGATTACATCATCAGTTTCATGCTCGCCAATAAGGACAAGGGGGCGATTCTCGTGCCTTATCATCCCGTGTAAGTCATCTGCGCTGCTATCCTTCCTTCGATTTCAATCATTCATTTGCATGGTGGAGGCTAATTAATTTGGGGTGTACTTATTTTGCGCAGCGGCGGGCGCGCCATCCTCATCATCCTCTACCCCCGATTCTCCCACGCTCTTTACTTGGAATCGTCGAAGAACATTCACAAAAAGGATTACACCCACATCAAGGATGTTCTCGACAGTGCTATGTTTTACTACCAATCAATGGGTGGAGAGGTCAGGGACAAGAAGAGAAGGGGCGGCAGGGTCGCCTTCGGCCATAAGACCGACTTCTGGTGCATCCAGCAACCGAACGATTCTCTTAATGATGGATTCTATGTCCTACACCACATGCTGGAGTACAGACGGGATCACCAGAACCTTCGCATGTCACCTAGATCCGGCGATGCTCATATTCTGCAATGCGCAAAGGACATAGGAGATATCGAGGATCATCGACTTCGAGCTGAGTTCTATAACATCCAGCGCGAACTTGCCCAAATCATCATGAAGGAGGTCGTCGGAAAAACAGGGATGTTCTACGGAGAAGGACAAATGTCGCGGGAAGACGTCCGAATATGGATAGCCTCTCAGTGTCTCGACCTGAAGCCTTTCACTAGGCTCGGGGACTATCTCCCTGACTTGGATGGATGGAACGACATGTTGGAGTGATTGTCGATATATGACAATGTGTCCGTTTATTCCATACTTTTTGTATGACAAAACTTTGAGTTATGCACGGTGAAACTTTATTTGTGATATAATTAAACCGTCCTCCTCCTTGACTAGCGAAAATCACTCTAGTTAGGGCATTTTGGGGTACGATGAACTTTGTTATTTATGCTTATGATATGTTGTTTCTATTTTTGCCAAGTCTGTCTCTTTTTGTTGCTCAACTACATATGTTGCATATCATCAACTCATGTGACGATGCAGGTGCATAGATCATAGATGGCGAAGAAGTGCTACGCCAGGAGTATATATACGACAAGTGGCCGGAGTGTCAGGCCCAGGTGTACCGGTTTCCGGTTTCCGAGCGACAGGCAGTAGTTAGTTTAGGTTCACGCTAATGCGAGAGAGGGATACGAACTCATGTACTCAAAGTGATAGCTCTTCTCGCGTATATCATTGTTTAGATGGATGGCGATGTATTTGCAAGTAATCGAGACTTGTATCGCTATTTTCGAGATGATGACGAGAGACCACTTTGTGTTGGATGATGATTATGATGATGACATGATTTGATGAGACTAATTGTATGTATATGCTATGATTACATTTTTATGTGTATGATATGCTAAAGATTATTGTATAAAGCCTATTCAAATACAAAACAAATATGGAGGGAAAATAATAATAAAACTAGTAGTAGCGAGGGGGGAAAACTTAGCAGTAGCGCCGCCTTACCAGCAGCGCTTCCCAGTAAACAGCGCTGCAGATAATATCAGTAGCGCCCTTTTCTAAAGAGTGCTACAGCTATTCATGTATAGCAGTAGCGTGGTACAACAGGCGCTACTGCTATACGTTAGCTGTAGCACCGGTCCCCGCGCTACTTAGAGGCCCAAAACCCGCGCTGCTGCTAGGCTTTTCCCTAGTAGTGATCGATCGAGAGATCGGTCATTCGGTGGAAAGAAACAAACGATGTACCGACGTTGAGCGATTTAAGGTAAAGTTAATTAATTTAGATTTGATCTTTAGAAATTGATCATGATTGATTTTTTCAAAAAAAATATTACTAAATAATTTATGCCAGCATGGAAAGTTCTGATCCGTTCAGATTTTTTTTGTTGTGTGAGAGGGTGACGCGAAACTAAACCGGTGGGGTGTGGGGAAGGGACGAAAAAAAATCAGCGAAAATAAACCGTGGAGACTATTCACCAACTAAGACATTAGGAGTAGAGATTCGTAATCTATTTTTCCTACTCTACCTCCGACCTGACCCAGCCTACTGAAGGAAATATGCCCTAGAGGCAATAATAAAGTTATTATTTATTTCCTTATATCATGATAAATGTTTATTATTCATGCTAGAATTGTATTAACCGGAAACATAATACATGTGTGAATACATAGACAAACAGAGTGTCACTAGTATGCCTCTACTTGACTAGCTCGTTAATCAAAGATGGTTATGTTTCCTAACCATAGAAAAAGAAGTTGTTATTTGATTAACGGGATCACATCATTAGTTGAATGATCTGATTGACATGACCCATTCCATTAGCTTAGCACCCGATCGTTTAGTATGTTGCTATTGCTTTCTTCATGACTTATACATGTTCCTATGACTATGAGATTATGCAACTCCCGTTTGTCGGAGGAACACTTTGTGTGCTACCAAACGTCACAACGTAACTGGGTGATTATAAAGGAGCTCTACAGGTGTCTCCAAAGGTACATGTTGGGTTGGCGTATTTCGAGATTAGGATTTGTCACTCCGATTGTCGGAGAGGTATCTCTGGGCCCTCTCGGTAATGCACATCACATAAGCCTTGCAAGCATTACAACTAATGTGTTAGTTGTGAGATGATGTATTACGGAACGAGTAAAGAGACTTGCCGGTAACGAGATTGAACTAGGTATTAGATACCGACGATCGAATCTCGGGCAAGTAACATACCGATGACAAAAGGAACAACGTATGTTGTTATGCGGTCTGACCGATAAAGATCTTCGTAGAATATGTAGGAGCCAATATGGGAATCCAGGTCCCGCTATTGGTTATTGACCGGAGACGTGTCTCGGTCATGTCTACATTGTTCTCGAACCGTAGGGTCTGCACGCTTAAAGTTACGATGACAGTTATTATGAGTTTATGCATTTTTTATGTACCGAAGTTAGTTCGGAGTCCCGGATGTGATCACGGACATGACGAGGAGTCTCGAAATGGTCGAGACATAAACATTGATATATTGGACGACTATATTCGGACACCGGAAGTGTTCCGGAGGAGTTTCGGATAAAACCGGAGCACCGGGGGGTTACCGGAACCCCCCGGGGGGTTAATGGGCCTCATGGGCCTAATGTGAAGAAGAGGAAGGGGCTGCCAAGGCAGGCCGCGCGCCCCCTCTCCCCCTAGTCCGAATTGGACAAGGAGGGAGGGGCGGCGCCCCCCCTTTTCCTTCTTTCCTTCCCTCTCTCCTACTTGGACAAGGAAAGGGAGGGGAGTCCTACTCCCGGTGGGAGTAGGACTCCTCCTGCACACCTCCTCTCGGACCGGCCGCACCCCCCCTTGGATCCTTTATATACGGAGGCAGGGGGGCACCCTAGGACACACAAGTTGATCTTCGTGATCGTTCCTTAGCCGTGTGCGGTGCCCCCTCCACCATATTCCACCTCGGTCATATCGTTGTAGTGCTTAGGCGAAGCCCTACGTCGGTAGAACATCATCATCGTCACCACGCCATCGTGCTGACGGAACTCATCCCCGAAGCTTTGCTGGATCGGAGCCCGGGGAGCGTCATCGAGCTGTACGTGTGCTAAAGAACTCGGAGGTGACGTACAACTACTTCCTCTACGTTGTGTCAACGCTTCCATTGCGATCTACAAGGGTATGTAGATCATACTCTCCCCTCTCGTTGCTATGCATCACCATGATCTTGTGTGTGCGTAGGAAAATTTTGAAATTACTACGTTCCCCAACAGTAGCATCCGAGCCTAGGTTTTATGGTTTGATGTTATTTGCACGAGTAGAACACAAGTGAGTTGTGGGCGATATAAGTCATACTGCTTACCAGCATGTCATACTTTGGTTCGGCGGTATTGTTGGACGAAGCGGTCCGGACCAACATTACGTGTACGCTTACGCGAGACCGGTTCTCCCGACGTGCTTTGCACAGAGGTGGCTTGCGGGTGACAGTTTCTCCAACTTTAGTTGAACCGAGTGTGGCTACGCCCGGTCCTCGCGAAGGTTAAAACAACACCAACTTGACAAACTATCGTTGTGGTTTTGATGCGTAGGTAAGATTAGTTCTTGCTTAAGCCCGTAGCAGCTACGTAAAACTTGCAACAACAAAGTAGAGGACGTCTAACTTTTTTTTGCAGGGCTTGTTGTGATGTGATATGGTCCAAGACATGATGCTAAATTTTATTGTATGAGATGATCATGTTTTGTAACCGAGTTATCGGCAACTGGCAGGAGCCATATGGTTGTCTCTTTATTGTATGCAATGCAATCGCGATGTAATGCTTTACTTTATCACTAAGCGGTAGCGACAGTCGTGGAAGCATAAGATTGGCGAGACGACAACGATGCTACGATGGAGATCAAGGTGTCGCGCCGGTGATGATGGTGATCACGACGGTGCTTCGAAGATGGAGATCACAAGCACAAGATGATGATGACCATATCATATCACTTATATTGATTGCATGTTATGTTTATCCTTTATGCATCTTATCTTGCTTTGTTTGACGGTAGCATTATAAGATGATCTCTCACTAATTATCAAGAAGTGTTCTCCCTGAGTATGCACCGTTGTGAAAGTTCTTCGTGCTGAGACACCACGTGATGATCGGGTGTGATAGGCTCTACGTTCAAATACAACGGGTGCAAAACAGTTGCACACGCGGAATACTCAGGTTGTACTTGACGAGCCAAGCATATACAGATATGGCCTCGGAACACGGAGACCGAAAGGTCGAGCGTGAATCATATAGTAGATATGATCAACATAGTGATGTTCACCGATGAAACTACTCCATCTCACGTGATGATCGGACATGGTTTAGTTGATTTGGATCACGTAATCACTTAGAGGATTAGAGGGATGTCTATCTAAGTGGGAGTTCTTTAAGTGAATTAATTGAACCTAAATTTATCATGAAACTTAGTACCTGATAGTATCTTGCTTGTTTATGTTTGATTGTAGATAGATGGCTCGTGCTGTTGTTCCGTTGAATTTTAATGCGTTCCTTGAGAAAGCAAAGTTGAAAGATGATGGTAGCAATTACACGGACTGGGTCCGTAACTTGAGGATTATCCTCATTGCTGCAGAGAAGAATTACGTCCTGGAAGCACCGCTGGGTGCCAGGCCTGCTGCTGGAGCAACACCAGATGTTATGAATGTCTGGCAGAGCAAAGCTGATGACTACTCGATAGTTCAGTGTGCCATGCTTTACGGCTTAGAATCGGGACTTCAACAACGTTTTGAACATCATGGAGCATATGAGATGTTCCAGGAGTTGAAGTTAATATTTCAAGCAAATGCCCGGATTGAGAGATATGAAGTCTCCAATAAGTTCTATAGCTGCAAGATGGAGGAGAACAGTTCTGTCAGTGAGCATATACTCAAAATGTCTGGGTATAATAATCACTTGATTCAATTGGGAGTTAATCTTCCAAATGACTGCGTCATTGACAGAATTCTCCAATCACTACCACCAAGCTACAAGAGCTTCGTGATGAACTATAATATGCAAGGGATGAACAAGACTATTCCCGAGCTCTTCGCAATGCTAAAAACTGCGGAGGTAGAAATCAAAAAAGGAGCATCAAGTGTTGATGGTCAACAAGACCACTAGTTTCAAGAAAAAGGGCAAAGGGAAGAAGAAGGGGAACTTCAAGAAGAACGGCAAGCAAGTTGCTGCTCAAGAGAAGAAACCCAAGTCTGGACCTAAGCCTGAAACTGAGTGCTTCTACTGCAAGCAGACTGGTCACTGGAAGCGGAACTGCCCCAAGTATTTGGCGGATAAGAAGGATGGCAAGGTGAACAAAGGTATATGTGATATACATGTTATTGATGTGTAACTTACTAATACTCGTAGTAGCACCTGGGTATTTGATACTGGTTCTGTTGCTAATATTTGCAACTCGAAACAGGGACTACGGATTAAGCGAAGATTGGCTAAGGACGAGGTGACGATGCGCGTGGGAAACGGTTCCAAAGTCGATGTGATCGCGGTTGGCACGCTACCTCTACATCTACCTTCGGGATTAGTATTATACCTAAATAATTGTTATTTGGTGCCAGCGTTGAGCATGAACATTATATCTGGATCTTGTTTAATGCGAGACGGTTATTCATTTAAATCAGAGAATAATGGTTGTTCTATTTATATGAGTAATATCTTTTATGGTCATGCACCCTTGAAGAGTGGTCTATTCTTATTGAATCTCGATAGTAGTGATACACATATTCATAATGTTGAAGCCAAAAGATGCAGAGTTAATAATGATGGTGTAACTTACTTGTGGCACTGCCGTTTAGGTCATATCGGTGTAAAGCGCATGAAGAAACTCCATACTGATGGACTTTTGGAACCACTTGATTATGAATCACTTGGTACTTGCGAACCGTGCCTCATGGGCAAGATGACTAAAACACCGTTCTCCGGTACTATGGAGAGAGCAACAGATTTATTGGAAATCATACATACAGATGTATGTGGTCCGATGAATATTGAGGCTCGTGGCGGATATCGTTATTTTCTCACCTTCACAGATGACTTAAGCAGATATGGGTATATCTACTTAATGAAACATAAGTCTGAAACATTTGAAAAGTTCAAAGAATTTCAGAGTGAAGTTGAAAATCATCGTAACAAAAAAATAAAGTTTCTACGATCTGATCGTGGAGGAGAATATTTGAATTACGAGTTTGATGTACATTTGAAGCAATGCGGAATAGTTTCGCAACTCACGCCACCCGGAACACCACAGCGTAATGGTGTGTCCGAACGTTGTAATCGTACTTTACTGGATATGGTGCGATCTATGATGTCTCTTACTGATTTACCGCTATCGTTTTGGGGATACGCTCTAGAGACAGCCGCATTCATGTTAAATAGGGCACCATCAAAATCCGTTGAGACGACGCCTTATGAACTATGGTTTGGCAAGAAACCAAAGTTGTCGTTTCTGAAAGTTTGGGGCTGCGATGCTTATGTGAAAAAACTTCAACCTGATAAGCTCGAACCCAAATCGGAGAAATGTGTCTTCATAGGATATCCAAAGGAAACTATTGGATACACCTTCTATCACAGATCCGAAGGCAAGACTTTTGTTGCTAAATTCGGAAACTTTATGGAGAAGGAGTTGCTCTCGAAAGAAGTGAGTAGGAGGAAAGTAGAACTTGACGAGGTAACTGTACCTGCTCCCTTATTGGAAAGTAGTACATCACAGAAAACTGTTTCAGTGACACCTACACCAGTTAGTGAGGAAGCTAATGATGATGATCATGAAACTTCAGAATAAGATACTACTGAACCTCGTAGATCAACCAGAGTGAGATCCGCGCCAGAGTGGTACGGTAATCCTGTTCTGGAAGTCATGCTACTGGATCATGATGAACCTACGAACTATGAAGAAGCGATGGTGAGCCCAGATTCCGCAAAATGGCTTGAAGCCATGAAATCTGAGATGGGATCCATGTATGAGAACAAAGTATGGACTTTGGTTGACTTTCCCGATCATCGGCAAGCAATTGAGAATAAATGGATCTTCAAGAAGAAGACTGACGCTGACGGTAATATTACTATCTACAAAGCTCGACTTGTCGCAAAAGGTTTTCGGCAAGTTCAAGGGATTGACTACGATGAGACCTTCTCACCCGTAGCGATGCTTAAGTCTGTCCAAATCATGTTAGCAATTGCCGCATTTTATGATTATGAAATTTGGCAGATGGATGTCAAAACTGCATTCCTGAATGGATTTCTGGAAGAAGAGTTGTATATGATGCAACCAGAAGGTTTTGTAGATTGAAAGGGAGCTAACAAATTGTGCAAGCTCCAGCGATCCATTTATGGACTGGTGCAAGCCTCTCGGAGTTGGAATAAACGCTTTGATAGTGTGATCAAAGCATTTGGTTTTATACACACTTTTGGAGAAGCCTGTATTTACAAGAAAGTGAGTGGGAGCTCTGTAGCATTTCTGATATTATATGTGGATGACATATTACTGATTGGAAATGATATAGAATTTCTGGATAGCATAAAGGGATACTTGAATAAGAGTTTTTCAATGAAAGACCTCGGTGAAGCTGCTTACATATTAGGCATTAAGATCTATAGAGATAGATCAAGACGCTTAATTGGACTTCCACAAAGAACATACCTTGACAAAGTTTTGAAAAAATTCAAAATGGATCAAGTAAAGAAAGGGTTCTTGCCTGTGTTACAAGGTGTGAAATTGAGTAAGACTCAAAGCCCGACCACTGTAGAAGATAAAGAGAAAATGAAAGATGTTCCCTATGCTTCAGCCATAGGCTCTATCATGTATGCAATGCTGTGTACCAGACCTGATGTGTGCCTTGCTATAAGTCTAGCAGGGAGGTACCAAAGTAATCCAGGAGTGGATCACTGGACAGCGGTCAAGAACATCCTGAAATACCTAAAAAGGACTAAGGATATGTTTCTCATATATGGAGGTGACAAAGAGCTCATCGTAAAAGGTTACGTTGATGCAAGCTTTGACACTGATCCGGACGATTCTAAATCGCAAACCGGATACGTGTTTACATTAAATGGTGGAGCTGTCAGTTGGTGCAGTTCTAAACAAAGCGTCATAGCGGGATCTACATGTGAAGCGGAGTACATAGCTGCTTCAGAAGCAGCAAATGAAGGAGTCTGGATGAAGGAGTTCATATCCGATCTACGTGTCATACCTAGTGCATCGGGTCCAATGAAAATCTTTTGTGACAATACTGGTGCAATTGCCTTGGCAAAGGAATCCAGATTTCACAAGAGAACCAAACACATCAAGAGACGCTTCAATTCCATCCGGGATCTAGTCCAGGTGGGAGACATAGAGATTTGCAAGATACATACGGATCTGAATGTAGTAGACCCATTGACTAAGCCTCTTCCACGAGCAAAACATGATCAGCACCAAGAATCCATGGATGTTAGAATCATTACTGTGTAATCTAGATTATTGACTCTAGTGCAAGTGGGAGACTGAAGGAAATATGCCCTAGAGGCAATAATAAAGTTATTATTTATTTCCTTATATCATGATAAATGTTTATTATTCATGCTAGAATTGTATTAACCAGAAACATAATACATGTGTGAATACATAGACAAACAGAGTGTCACTAGTATGCCTCTACTTGACTAGCTCGTTAATCAAAGATGGTTATGTTTCCTAACCATAGACAAAGAAGTTGTTATTTGATTAACGGGATCACATCATTAGTTGAATGATCTGATTGACATGACCCATTCCATTAGCTTAGCACCCGATCGTTTAGTATGTTGCTATTGCTTTCTTCATGACTTATACATGTTCCTATGACTATGAGATTATGCAACTCCCGTTTGCCGGAGGAACACTTTGTGTGCTACCAAACGTCACAACGTAACTGGGTGATTATAAAGGAGCTCTACAGGTGTCTCCAAAGGTACATGTTGGGTTGGCATATTTCGAGATTAGGATTTGTCACTCCGATTGTCGGAGAGGTATCTCTGGGCCCTCTCGGTAATGCACATCACATAAGCCTTGCAAGCATTACAACTAATGTGTTAGTTGTGAGATGATGTATTACGGAACGAGTAAAGAGACTTGCTGGTAACGAGATTGAACTAGGTATTAGATACCGACGATCGAATCTCGGGCAAGTAACATACTGATGACAAAAGGAACAACGTATGTTGTTATGCGGTCTGACCGATAAAGGTCTTCGTAGAATATGTAGGAGCCAATATGGGCATCCAGGTCCCGCTATTGGTTATTGACCGGAGACGTGTCTCGGTCATGTCTACATTGTTCTCGAACCGTAGGGTCCGCACGCTTAAAGTTACGATGACAGTTATTATGAGTTTATGCATTTTTGATGTATCGAAGTTAGTTCGGAGTCCCGGATGTGATCACGGACATGACGAGGAGTCTCGAAATGGTCGAGACATAAAGATTGATATATTGGACGACTATATTCGGACACCGGAAGTGTTCCGATGGAGTTTCAGATAAAACCGGAGCACCGGGGGGTTACCGGAACCCCCCGAGGGGTTAATGGGCCTCATGGGCCTAAAGTGGAGAAGAGGAAGGGGCTGCCAAGGCAGGCCGCGCGCCCCCTCTCCCCCTAGTCCGAATTGGACAAGGAGGGAGGGGCGGCGCCCCCCCTTTTCCTTCTCTCCTTCCCTCTCTCCTACTTGGACAAGGAAAGGGAGGGGAGTCCTACTCCCGATGGGAGTAGGACTCCTCCTGCGCGCCTCCTCTAGGGCCGGCCGCACCCCCCTTGGATCCTTTATATACGGAGGCAGGGGGGCACCCTAGGACACACAAGTTGATCTTCGTGATCGTTCCTTAGCCGTGTGCGGTGCCCCCCTCCACCATATTCCACCTCGGTCATATCGTTGTAGTGCTTAGGCGAAGCCCTGCGTCGATAGAACATCATCATCGTCACCACGCCGTCGTGCTGACGGAACTCATCCCCGAAGCTTTGCTGGATCGGAGCCCGGGGAACGTCATCGAGCTGTACGTGTGCTAAAGAACTCGGAGGTGCCGGAGTAACGGTGCTTGGATCGGTCGGATCGGGAAGACGTACAACTACTTCCTCTACGTTGTGTCAACGCTTCCGTTGCGATCTACAAGGGTACGTAGATCATACTCTCCCCTCTCGTTGCTATGCATCACCATGATCTTGCGTGTGCGTAGGAAAATTTTGAAATTACTACGTTCCCCAATACCTATACATACCAAACACCTTTTCAGGTGCGAATCAACCTGTGGTTGAGTTGGTTAGGTGGACAGTGGTATTCCCAACCCACCAGGGTTCAAATCCTGGTGCTTGCAGTATTCCTGGATTTATTTCAGGATTCCCGGCGATGCGCTTTCAGTGGGAGGAGACGTTCCTGTCGACGACGAGGCGCCTACGGTGACTTCGTAAATCTCAAGATGATATGCCGGCTCAGTCTCTCGGAGGTGCTCATAGGGGTAGGGTGTGCGTGCGTGCGTTTATAGGGATGAGTGTATGCGCGTGTATATGAGCGCTTGTGTCTGTACTGATGCTCAAAAAAAACACACCTTTTCAGGTTTCCACGTTAATTGGGCCTTAATTCTAGGGAAAATGCTACTGATAAATTATTTCCATTATTACTCTTGCAGTAAAAAAAAAACCGGATTGTCATGTTCCAAAACTAAAACAGAGAGATCGCCAACTCAAGAAATCACCTCCGCTTAACCCCTGATCGAGAGTTCTTGGCTGAGGTCTCAATCGCCTCTTTCAAGGCGACCTGGTGCCAATCTTGGGGTGCAGGCCATAGGCATGTTCGCCTCCGCTTAACCCTTGGTCAAGAGCTCTTGGCCAAGGTCTCAATCGCCGCAAGATCATGGCGGCCATGGTCTCTTCCTCCTGGTGCCATCAGGTCTCTCTCTCTCTCTCTATCTCTCTCTCTCTCTCTCTGTCTCTCTCTCTCTCTCCCTCCCTCCCTCCCTCCCTCTCTCTCTCTCTCTCTGGTGTTGTGGAGAACGTGGCTGAGTTAGATCTAGCGGCAAATATAAGAGAAGCGAGATTAGCATGCAGGTGATCAGCATCATCAACTGATTATATAATTGGCTGGATCCACATGATATACAAAATTGGGCGACGAAGTGCAGTGCAGGACCTTCCACCTAGTGAATAATATATTAAGCATCGCCCTGCCCAGCCTTCTGATTAGATAAATACAATGTGTTGTCTCTACATTGTTTACCCTATCCAGCAAGGGTGCATATGAGAAGCTCTTCTTGGCTGCAGCATCGTCGCGGTCGAGGACGCGGTGATAAGCTCACCATTAAGCAACTGATCTGGTGATGGATTAAGCGTGTGAAGAAAATTTTGCTCTTAGATAGTATAATTTTTTTACTTATATTTAATTACAATGTCTTTTTAGCATGCACCTCCGTATGATAAATATTTGTCTGTTTAGAGCATGGAGATTTGCTCAAGGAAACAATTTTCATATTTTTATCGCGGATATGAGCTCTCTCTTTTTGTCTAAATTTTTCATATTTTATACCTTATCCTGACACTTTTTTTACTACCACCAATCTCCATTGATATTCTCACCTGTTCCTCATCTCTGACACGTAGCGTCAAATATCCAATTATATTGATAAGATCAGCGTCTCTCTTGATCGTACAGACCTTCAAATCCACAATAATTATTCAATCCAGCCCATCAAGTTGTTCATCGAGCAACCGCCGATGCCCATGGTACGAGTAAAAAAAGTATCTTTCAATCCAGTTCGTGTTTGTTACCTCTTATACTTGGATTGTACTTCTGACTTTCTGTCCTATATGCGCATTATGTTCTCACACTGTATGTTAGGCCTCATTTGACGGGTATTATAAGAATTTCAAATACAATTCATGTTTTTTTCTAGGTTTCGAGCATAATATGCAACCGATTTTATTCTCTCCAGGAATTCTATTTTAATCAGGTATGTTTCTGTGAAGGACGACCAGCCAATTGTTTCCCAGGCTAGCATCACACATGTTATTATGTGCAAGAAAGGAAATGATATTCCACGCAATAAACTTCGCATGTACACAGAAATTTTCGACCTTATCAACAAAGCCACCAGATCACGAAATTTGAGGTATTCTAATTAACCTTTTCGGAATGCCTGAGACTGAATTAGGGCATAACTATGGAAGCCATGCCATGCAAAATAGGCCCATGCATGAATCATATACTCCCTCCTTCCATGTATATAAGGCCTAATGCGTTTTTCGAAGCTAACTTTGACCACATGTTAGAGCAATGTTATATGACATGCAAGTTACACAAAGCACACAATCAAATTCGTACGTGGAAGGAGCTTCTAGTGATATAATTTTCACATTATACATCTCATATATTATTAATTTTATCAATAATCAACGGCAACCTCGATAAATGTATTAGACCCTATATATATGGAAGGAGGGAGTATCTCATAGGTCACCGTCTTGCCAAACTTCGCATTGACTAAAGCATCGAAGGTTGGAGTTTTCCATCTTCTCTCAAATTGTTTCTCGGATTGTTAGGGTTCTCTGCATTGTTAATGAATAACAATTGGACGTGACATGAGTCCATGCACTGTAACATTTGTTAGTTAATCTAGGTTAAAATATTATGAAGAATGCCTGTTTGGCTTAGAGAGTCGACAAATATGTTCAACATATTTTGTTCGAGAATTTCCATCATAATCAGGCTATTTGCCCAGTAACACAAACCTATGGACATATATGAATAAAGTTTACCCAACTGGATGCAACCAAATTTCAGGTTACCATGTTATAAAGGTCAACCTTACATACAAGCAAGAAAACTAAACAGGTACGTAAAAATACTCTACATTCAAGAAACATATTTACTTAATTTTTACACTGTTCATTTTTGGGACGTGATCATGATAAAGTTTTTTATAATGCCATGTCACTGTTGGAATGGCCGAATTCGCGGAGTTTTCAGCATGCTCAGCAAATCCTACGAAAAACTTGCCATTGTGTTTGTTGAGTTTTTTTACTGAGCAAATATCACTCGGCTGGACGGACGTCAACAATGATCAACTTAGCCGAGTTCTTATTATCGGACACTTGGCAAACATTCAAATAGCCTTTGTCGACTTTCAAAAAATGAGCTCGGCAAACTACGACGTTTGTAATAATATGTGTGTTAGTATGTACGCACATATATATAGCTAGGGTGGCACATAATGGATATGAGGCACGCATGTCAGTTTGTTAGGTTTGATAAGTACGAATTTAGGTCAATATTGCATCAGTATTTTGGTAAATACAGTATGGAATCATAATTTTTGGTTTCATTGTATACCAAGTGTTTTAAGTAAGGTTTTTGTATATACCATATTAGACAAAGTTCATGCGCATTCAACATAGAGAAAAAAAAACAATTTACTTTTGCCTAAGTTAATATATTAATATTTTACTTTTAGAATTGACTAATAGAATCAAAGCGAATATGTTTAGATCAATATATATATATATATATATATATATATATATATTATAATATGATGGAAACAAAGGAGATGAACAAAAGAGCAACCATTGAATCATGTACAGAAGCTCAAGTAGATGACTATTTTCTCTATGCATGATTTTATTATATCAGTTTGAGACTAGGCTTTTGTCTTTTTATGAGGAAATTATGGCACAAGAAAGAAAATAAACGGTCTCTGGTGCGTCCATCCAGTCCTCTTCTTTTTAAAGAGGTCTAATTGATTTTTGTTATTCATTCTGTGAGGCTCTTTCGTCTTATATATAAGTAAACAACAGACTGGGCGGAATAGATGTCAAGTGAATGAACAATCTGCAAAATTTATTTTCAATGTGTTGAAGGCGTTATATACCAGGATTGAAGGGTGTTAAATAATTTTATTTTTATCTAGATAAAAAACTTTTGAGTATATGCACATTTCATATTCTGTTATTTGAAGTTTTAAGTTTTAACTATGATAATAGTTGAATATTAAACATACATGGTCATGGGCAAGATGGAAATCTTCCACTAGAAATTTTGGAATTTTCGATTTCCTTACTCCGAGTAAATGAAGTGTTGTCTATGAAATTCATCACATTTACTTTACTAAACTAACCCGTGCGATTGCACGGGTTGACGATTAGTATGTACTAATTGGAGGCATCATTAGAGACTCCACGTTAATCTACATCATCAAGATTAATTAAGCCATTAGATCTAATTTTTAATGGTTAAGATCGACTAATGATTAAAATCAAGTGGACGCTCTGCGTAACTTCCTCCTGTAACATGGTAAAAAAAAACTTCCTCCCGTAACCAACGCCTTGCATGACCACCTCCCGTATCAACTCAGGTCTCATGATCTTCTAACAATAAAAAAAAATTAACTACCTCCGGTGAAGGTCTCATGCTCTTTCAAGGACAGAAAAACTAACAACCTCCCGTAATCAACTCAGATCTCATGCTCTTTCAACAAGAAAATACTAGACCCAAAGCCTTCATCTGCTCCAAATCCACGTCTGCTTTGCCCTAAAAAACAGGATCACCATCTTCTCGACCATCGTTTCCTCACCCTTCCTGTCGCATGGTGCAGCCTCCTCCTGCTCTTTTCAAGTTGGCCATCGTCTGATTCCTCTCAAGTTTCAAGATGAAGATGGCGCGATGGGCAGGGAGACATGAAGGAGTTGCGGATTGAAGGAACAATAGTAGACAGATGTGGCCACAGTTCACCTCACACTACGCAGGTAAGTAACCTGTATCAGATTGAATCCATGCTCTGTCCTAAATCCCATTGAATGCAGGAAGTTGGTGTTGGTAGATGTCTATCTGTCAGCACTCAGCACTGCACACCACTATATTCGGTACTATAGAAGCGGAGCAGACGCCAAACGTATGGTAAGGGCATGTACAGTGGTGTTATCTTAGGAGTGCCACTTAGGATAAATGATGAGGTGGAGGAGAGAGAACTCATAAGAAAAGGTTTGTCTTCTCTAGAGAAAACAAGAGATGATCTCTTAGCACAATATGTCTCACCATATTTTTTGGAATAGCTAGTTATTAAAGATAAGGCTAAAAGATGACCCGTTGTAGATAGTTTTTTTTGTCATTTCTAAATTACATGCAAACTTAAGATAAGACTATCTTATCAACCATTGTACATGCCCTAAGCACCATCTCCAGCGTCACCATGTAATTTGCGCAGTAGGACTCCTACATGAGCAGTTGAACACAATCACACGCCTAGCAAAATCTATGATTGTCTGCAAGATAGTTCAGATTGAGGTTTATATTGGGAGGGTTTCAGATGTTTTTCCATGTAAGGTACATCTCTAAATCCCTAATAAGCATGCTTGATTGCTAACATCTGGTAATGCCAAATTCGTTTTCGTACATGTCCATCTATGAGCAGTCTGATTAAGGTTTGTCTGTTTGGAAAGATGATGTGTCTGTTCTCGCGGAGCACCACATATCGCCATAGTAGGGCTTTGTTTTCTACAACTGCAATTAAAACATCGGTCGACAAGTTCAATTTTATACCAGTTCACTTTGATTCTTATTGAAGGCTCAGCTTAAGTGTTTTTCTATGTGACCCCATGTTACCTGATGTTTGATGGGTATAGTTGGCGTTTCCTATGTAGATGACTTAGATGTTGTATTTTGTTTCTTCTAAATACACACTAAATCTTCAGTTATCTGCAGGGTATGTACTCTTAGTCTACATTGAACTAGCCAAAGAGAGTGTTTTTTTGGAGCTAGGTATGATGCATGGACATAGAATATTTTCGTACATTGTCAGGATCATGTATAATAGAGTAATTTTTGCATGCAAAGATACTTTGAGTGGTCGAGCAGCTTGCAGGTTGTATGTGAATGAAGATCTTCCGGAGACCAATTTGTTGTTTTGAAAGGCCTGATGCTTGACATTTCTTTTGGTTCACTGTCAACTACTAAGGCTGCCGCCACAAGCCATGATGGCCGGGTCCCGCCTATTTGTCAATTTCTCATACTGCTGCCTCGCATCTTCTCTTCTCCAGCTTTACCAAGGTGGAGAATCAGTTGGGCACATCAAACCTCCTGCATCCTATTCCTCTTGCTGAAGACAAGAACTATTACTCCATGGTAGCTGGCCTGCTACTGGACGTGATGCTATCTGGCCGAAAACAATAGCATATCCTAAAGCAATCCATGGCATGCATGCATCAATCGAGTCCACCGTCGATCACCAGGGTACTGTCCCATGCATATCTATGTTGATTCGGCTAGAACCACATACCAATCTTATATCTGCAAAATATATTTCTAGGAGATAAAATTCAGAGCTTTTTAGAAGGACAACACCTAGGATTGGAACCGACGGATATATTTATCTATTATCGGAACTGTTGATTCTTTTTTCTTGATCTAGCATGCACACATGCGTACGTGGTTATATTACTGATAAATCGCTCAAGCTATGTTGATCAGTCCATGCGGGGGTTGAGTTATTTGTCAGTTTATTTAATTATACTACGCATAAAACTTTACCAAAAGTGAAAAGCATAGGTATAACACTTTACCGAAAGTGAAGAACAGTTCACCAATCAAGCGCCAGTGTGCGCACCAATCCAGGCAATGGGCTGTTCTGTTCATGAAAGTAATTTTTGTTGCTATGATAGCTGGATGTCTCATTTTCCATTGTATAATCAAGGTTTTCGGTGAACCTTTGATCAGTAGTTCATAAGCTGTTGTTTTAACAAAGCTCTAATTGAACTATTTTCAATTTCATTTAATTGATATAACCTTCCCGGATTTCTCAATATCATGTCTAATAGAGTTCAGTCTTTACTTTGAAAATCTGTAGCTAGACGTTAGAACTGTTGTACATGCACAAAATTAACTAACTGCATGTAGTACTTGAATTATAGGGCATTTGTTTTCATCGCACCCTTATTATATGGCAAAATACCTTAAGGTTAGCATTATTTATTAGAACACATTCATATATGATCTTTCAGTCACAATTCTAGTATTTTAGAATTAAAGCTCCCCCCCCTAATTAAAATACGGAAACATGTTTTCTTTCATGACCTATAGGAGTGTCATTTTAGTAATTTCACATTTATAAAATGAATTATGTAGAAACCATACACTGTCTTAGAAACACAAGAAAATATCTGACAACAAACATCTGGATGGAACTAATATTTTTATGCTAATAACGAATTGGATTTGTAATCTTTAGCCTCGAACCTTTATATGATTTTAGTTACTACAACTTCTGCTCTTGCAGGTCTACTAGAGTATCCACTTCTGAAGCTATGAATTGATTCATCACTCCATGGTTTCCTCGGTCGTTTAGTTATCTCCTTGTTGCCATAAAACCATGGCATTCTAGAAAATATAAGTATAATAGAATGCGGTCAAGGACATGAGAGAATTCAAGTGTCACTTTTAGAGATGTATTATGAGATTGAGACAATGCATGATTTCTTCATACAAATTTGTTTGTTCTTATATGTGCCTTGGGACTAACTATTTCCATATTTTCTTTTAGGAATTTATGAGCTGGAGTTCTGTAATTTGGAGTTCTGCTAACTTTGAACATTGCACACCACAAAATGCAGAACACAGAGGCTAATGATCATAAGAAAACCTACATAAACTTATTTCTAGCCCGTGCAGCAACACGGGTTGATGACTAGTATATGTAATGATGGCATGAATATTAAGACACGAGTGATTCGAAGTAATAGTCTATAATTTGACATAAATACATTAATGCTCAGGCATCCGAACAAACAATCATGTCTTTCAAAATATCAATGCTAAAGAATGATATCCCTAAAAAATCATATAGTCTTGTGATACTCCATCTTCTTAACACAATGTATTTATTATATACAACCCCGATTACAAGCCAAGCAACTAGTTCATACTTTTTAACACGCTTTAGCTTTTTCAACCCCCACGCAATACAAGAGCGCAAGCCATAGACATATCACTATGGGTGGAATAGAGTATGATGATAGGGGTAAACATAGAGAAGACAAAAAGGTAAGAAAGTCTCACATCAATGCGGCTAATCAACGGGCTATGGAGATGCCCATCATTTTATATCAATGCGAGGAGTAGGGATTGCCATGCAACGGATGAACTAAGAGCAATATGTGTATGAAAGCTCAATATGAAAACTAAGTGGGTGTGCATCCAACTTGCTTTCTCATGAAAACCTTGGGCATTTTAGGAAGCCCATCATTGGAGTATACAAACCAAGTTCTATAATGAAAAATTCCCACTAGTATATGAAAGTGACTACATAGGAGACTCTCTACATGAAAAACATGGTGCTAATTTGAAGCACAAGTATGGTAAAGGATAGTAACATTGCCCCTTCTCTCTTTTTCTCTTATTTTTCTTTTTTCTATTTTCTTTTTGGGCTCTTTTTGGCCTCACTTTTTTCCTCTTTTTTCTTTTTTTTTCCGGAGTCTCATCCCGACTTGTAGGTGAATCATAGTCTTCATCATCCTTTCCTCACTGGGACATGCTCTAATAATGAATAATGATGATCATCACACCTCCATTTATTTACAACTCAAAAGAAATAAAAATTACAACTCGATACCTAGAACAATATGACTCTATATGAATGCCTCCGGCAGTGTACCAGGATGTGCAATGATCTAGCGTAGCAAGGATATAAAAAAAAGGACAATCCTTGAAAATATCATGCTAGCTATCTTACGATCATGCAAAGCAAAATGAAAAAGAATGCTCAAGTCATAAAAATGGAACAGTGGAAGTTGCATGGCAATATATCTCGGAATGGCTATGGAAATGCCATAATAGGTAGGTATTGTGGCTGTTTTGAGGAAGATATAATGAGGCTTATGTGTGATAGAGCGTATCATATCACGGGGTTTTGATGCACCTGCGAAGTTTGCACCACATTTCAAGGTGAGAAAGGGCAATGCACGGTATCGTAGTGGCTAGCAAATTGCGGAAAGGTAAGAGTGCGTATAATCCATGGACTCACATTAGTCATAAAGAACTCACATACTTATTGCGAATGTTTATTAGCCTTCGAAGCAAAGTACTACTATGCATGCCCATAGGGGATATATTGGTAGGAAAAGACCATCTCTCGTCCCCAACCACCACTCATAAGGAAGACAATCAATAATAAATCATGCTCCAACTTCTTCGCATAACGGGAGACCATATGTGCATGCTTCGGGAATCACAAACCTTAACACCAATATTCTCACTAACCACAATCATTCACTAGTACCTCCCACATATTGTCATCTCTATATCACAAAACTATTGCAAGGAATCCAACATATCATATTCAGTGATCTACAAGTTTTATGTAGGATTTTATGATTAACCATGTGAATGACCAATTCCTATTGACTCTCTAAATAGATATAAGTGAAGCATGAGAGTTTATTTCTTTCTACAAAAGATCATGCTCATGCTCTAATAAATACAAGTGAAGCAAAAGAGCATTCTACAAATAACGGTTTTCTACGTGAAGAGAAATAGGCAATCCAAACTTCAAATGATATAAGTGAAGCACATGAAGTATGCGATAAAGCTATACTCAAAAGATATAAGTGAAGTGCAAAGAGGATTCTATAAATCAACCAAGGACTATCTCATACCAGCATGGTGCATTATTAAATGAAAAAAATAAAATAAAAAGCACACGATGCTCCAAGATTTACACATATCACGTGAACAAAACAAAAATCAAAACATACCGATACTTGTTGAACAAAGATGGGATGCCATCCGGGGCATCCCCAAGCTTAGACGCTTGAATCTCCTTGAATATTTACTTGGGATGCCTTGGGCATCCCCAAGCATGAATTCTTGCTTCTCCTCCTTCTCCTCGTATCGAGACCTCCTCGATCCTCGAACACTTCATCCACACAAAACTTAACAAAACACTCGTGAGATCCGTTAGTATAATAAAGCAAATCACTACTTTAAGTACTTTTGCAAACCCATTCATATTTTATGTTTGCATTATAACTACTTTATTCTAACTTCTCCGTGGCTTATACCATTGATACAATCCATAGTTTCATCAAAACAAGAAAAACAGTGCATCAAAAACAGAATCTGTCAAAAACAGGACAGTTTGTAGCAATCTGAACTTTGACCATAATTCTGTAACTCCAAAAATCCTGAAAAATTAGGAATTTTTTTTTTCATAGCAGTACTTTGTAAAAATTTCAGAAACTTTTGATGTTCCAGTAAAAAAAAAGTAAATTCACGCACTACAGCCAAAGTTTCTGTTTTTGCACCGCACCAAACAAGCAATCAAAACACCCTAAAGGCAAATCTTGGCATATTATTTTGACAATACAATGGATTTTTACAAGGGGATAATTATTTCTTTTGAAATTTTTCTGTAATTCAAGATTCACAAAATTTTCATGGGCATGAATAAAGCTCAAGGCATGCTCCCGCTTCCACAGTGCTCGTCTTTCTCACTTTCATTTTTCTTTTTGTAAATTTTGAATTTCCCCTATATTTTTTGTTTTTAAACTTCATAAAAGCACACAAAAGAATAAAATGACTCTCTAAAACTTCCTTGTTGTCTCCCTAGCAGCGCTTTCTTCAAAGCCATTAAGCTAGGCATAAAGTGCTCAAGTAATTGATCCACCCAGATCCCCAGGTATATCAAAGCCAATTTTAATTAGCAATGATTTATAATTTAGTTGTGAGCACAAAGCAACATATATCATGCAATGACGAGGTCTAACTCTCTTCTTATGCATTGGCATGTCATAAAAGAACAATTCATGCACTTCAAGTAAAGGCCAATACATAACATAAACAGTTTCTTGCAATTTTATCGTGTTGGAAACATAGAGAGCCGGAGATGTAGCTCCTCTCTCATAATAATTGCAAGTAGGAGCAGCAAGCACATGCATATTATATTCTTAACATAAGGAACTATAGCAAGTTCATCTCCATAAGCATAATTCATATTGGCATCTTTGCCACAAGCATAGCAAGCATCAATTTCATCAAAAAGGGATATTTCAAATGAATCAACGGGATCATAGCAATCATCATAGCATTCATCCTTCGGTAAGCACGAAAGGAAATTAAACAATGTATGACATAAAGAGTTACTCTCATTAGAAGGTGGGCACGCGTGATCAATCCGCTCTTCCTCCTTTTGTTCTTCGCTCTCCTCCTCATCTTTTTCATCTAATGAGCTCACAATTTTAGCAATTTCTTCTTCCATAGATTCCTACAAAATATTTGTCTCTTCCTGGACAACATAGGATTCCTCAATATATGGTTTGACATAAGCATTAGAAGCATAATTTTCAGATTTGTAGAGAGTAGCATCGTATTTTTCAATCAAAGAAGCAATTTCATAAGCACCCTGAAAGCAAAAAATGCTTCAATTTTCTCAACATCATAGTAATAAACACCCTTGGCATAAGAAGATAAGATTCCATTATCCTTAAACTCACATTGGAAAGAAGTTCTTTTTTAGGGTCTTCAGAACAACAAGTAAAATCATGTATTTCGCATAAATTCAAAGCATAGCAATACAAATTAGTAATATGATGCCATAAAAGTTTCCCTTTTTGAGATAGGAGGTGTTGCACAAAATAAGCATGCTCATTTAATGGTTTTCCCTCAACTGAGCTAGTTGGGGTTTCAGCACGAGCATATAGGGATCAAAGATGATCCAAGTAGAAAGCTTCAGCAGTATGATAGATTTTGGGTGGTTCTTCAACCATTGGTTTAGCGGGTAAAACTAGTTTTTTGGTATTTTACGTTTCCTAACCATAACTAAATAAAGAAAACAAGAGCAAAAATAAAAACTACTTAGTGATAAAGCAAACAAGCACACACGAGAATAGTCATCCCACACTATTGCTCCCCTACAACGGCACCAGAAAAAGGTCTAGATAACCAACAAGTATAGGGGATGGTTTGTTGCCTTTTTCGATAAATAAGAGTGTCAAACACAACGAGGAGCTAAAGGTAGAACAAATATTCCATCAAGTTCTATCGACCATCGATACAACTTTACGCACACTTAACGTTTGCTTTACCTAGAACAAGAATAAAACTAGAAGTACTTTGCGAGAATAAAACTACAGATAAATAGCAAGATAATAAAAGTTAGTTGCTTAGTAGAAAGCTTTTGTCACACAAGAAAGTTATTTGTCCCCAGGAAATTGATAACTAGACCAGTAATCATTATTGCAATTTTATATGAGGGAGAGGCATGAGCTAACATACTTTCTATACTTGGATCATATGCACTTATGATTGGAACTCTAGCAAGCATCTGCAACTACCAAAGATCATTAAGGTAAAACCCAACCATAGCATTAAGTATCAAGTCCTCTTTAATCCGATAACAACAACCCACTTACTCAGGTATGTGTTTCAGTCACTCATACCACCCACCATAAGCAAATCAGGAATGTATTGCAACACCCTACAACAGGTATCTCCCATGTTTGCATGACACAGAGGTCACCATAGGACAACGGCAAAATAAAATATAAAACTCAAACTAATCATGATCATCAATCAACCCGTAGGACAAAACAGATCTACTCAAACATAATAGGATAACCACATATCATTGGATAATAATATATAGTGTTGAGCACCATGCTTAAGTAGAGAAATGCAGCGGGAATAGAGAGTTACACTGCTGCATAGAGGGGGAGAAAGTTGGTGTTGACGGTAGCAAGGTTGTTGATGTAGATCACCGTCACGATACTTGCCCGGGTGGCACTTTCGGCGCCCCGGGAGAGAGGGGGAGAGAGCCCCCTCCTTCTTCTTATTCCTTGATCTC
The DNA here is from genome assembly GCF_056163025.1 of Triticum urartu. Lineage (NCBI taxonomy): Eukaryota > Viridiplantae > Streptophyta > Magnoliopsida > Poales > Poaceae > Triticum > Triticum urartu. The sequence continues at coordinate 635,811,502 of NC_141879.1, forward strand.
CCCCCTAAATGGGAGAAGGGTTTCCCTATGGTCCATGGCCTCCATGGCGGCAGAGGGGCGAGAGCCCCTCCGAGATTGGATCACTCTCTCTGTTATCTTCTATTTCACGTTCCTGTTTTTGGGCTGAAAATCGTTTCTTAGATACCCGTAGATCCGTAACTCTGGTTGCGCTGAAATTTTAACATGATTTTTTTCTGGATATAAGCTTCCTTGCGGCTGAAGAAGAGCCGAAACAGACTTATGGGGTGGACAATAGGCACCACCGCGCGCTCGGGTGGCTGCCGCGCCTTGGTGGGTAGTGGAGGCCGTGGGCCTCCGTTTGCGTTGATTCTACCTCCCAAAAATCACATATATTCCAAAATAATTCTCCATAAAGTTTTATCTCATTTGGACTTCATTTGATATGGATATTTTGTGAAACAAAAAACATGCAACAAACAAGAACTGGCAATGGTGACTGGACTAATATGTTAGTCCAATAAATCACATAAATTGTTTCCAAAAATATGTGAAAGTTGTATAATATTGGCATGGAACAATAAAAACTTATAGATACGACAAAGACGTATCACTTACCTGTAATCCTATATGCTTAGTATAAATTGGTTTGTGATCCACTAGTGACCCCTCACCTTGTCTCTGTTGCCCCCGCTTTATGTTCGATGACTCAATCAATGTGATCGACGTCGAGAGCCTGACACATCACCTCACACCCCCTTAGTTGCAGGACTCTGTAGAGGTACTATCGAGTGTCGAGGGTGATACCTCGTACAACACTTTTGATGAGATCTTTGTAGTGTAGCTAACTGGCCGTGGTCTACAGAGGGTGATTCCTCTTTCACCACTCCAGATAACGACTCTGTCGTGCAACACCTCAAGTGTGAACCCTTGGAGGGTGATTTCTCCAAGTTCACCTTGACAGTTACATCAAGTGGAACACATCGAGGGTGATTCCTTGGATTGTCCCTTGGTGTTATGGACACAGTTACTTTGACTTTACCCCAGAACCATGATGGAAATGGGTTGGCCCCGAGGGGTATCCGCGAGGGATGTGAAGTCGCGTTGACCTGGAGGGTAGCCGCGAGATAACTAAGCGGCATAGCCAGGCATTCTTAGCCCTTGCCGTAAGTTCGTGAGACGGGGCGACGGGACCACAAATCATGGATCATTGATCGTCTCCACACGCTCCCAAGACACTAATGGTTTGGATATGTGATCCGAGTAGGCCTGTGGCCTTTTCAGACTGACTACCTCACTGGAATAAGTAAGGGCACTCTGCTTCGTATGATTCTTCCGAAAGCTCACTAACGTCAGCGCTTTAGCGGCATGCGCCCGGGTGGTCCATGTAAGCACCTGCTTTGTATAAAGAGGTAACCAGGTGATACTTCTCCATCGTATCTACTTTTCCTAACACTTTTGCTCTTGCTTTGGACTCTAATTTGCATGATTTGAATGAAACTAACCCGAACTGACGCTGTTTTCAGTAGAACTACATTGGTGGTATTTTTGTGCATCCCTACCTTGGGACGACACTTTTTGGAGAATTGTTTCAAAATAAATAAAAAATACTGGAACCCAAGAACCACCAGAGGGGGCCCCTGGCTGGGCACAAGACACCATGGCGCCTGCTACTTCTTCAGCTTGCATTGGTTTTTCCCTTGAAGAGGAAAGGGTGATGCAGCACAGTAGAGATAAGTATTTCCCTCAAATAAGAACCAAGGTATCAAATCATTAGGAGAAACGCGCAAGTTTCCAATAGATGCACCTGCACAAACAATCAAACACTTGCACCCAACGCGATAAAGGGGTTGCCATTCCCTTCACGGTCACTTGCAAAGGTGAGATCTGATAGAGATAGATAAAACTAAACAAAAGATATATATTTTGGGGTTTTCTTGTTTATAGATATGAAAATAAAAGATTGCAAAATAATAGATCAGAAACTAACATGATGGAAAATAGACCCAGGGGCCATATGTTTCACTAGAGGCTTCTCTCATGGAGGAAAATAATAAAGTGGTGAACAAATTACTGTCGAGCAATTGATAGAAAAGTGCAAAGTTATGACGATATCCAAGGAAATGATTATGAAATATAGGCATCATGTCCATGTCAAATATACCGACTCTTGCCTGAATCTACTACTATTACTCCACACATCGACCGCTATCCAACATGCATCTAGAGTATTAAGTTCATAAAGAACGGAGTAACGCCTTAAGTAAGATGACATGATGTAGAGGAATAAACTCAAGCAATATGATGAAAACCCCATCTTTCTATGTTCGATGGAAACAATTCAATACATGTCTCGCTACCCCTACTTTGTCACTGGGTGAAATCACACAAGATTGAAGCCAAAGCTAAGCACCTCTCCCATTGCAAGAAAAACCAATCTAGTTGGCCAAACCAAACCGATAGTTCGAAGAGAAATACAAATTTATCAAATCATTTATATAAGAATTCAGAGAAGATTAAGATAATATTCATAGATAAGCTGATCATAAATCCACAATTCATCGGATCTCGACAAACACATGGCAAAAGAAGATTACATCGGATATATCTCCAAGAACATTGAGGAGAACATGGTATTGAGAATCAAAGAGAGATAAGAAGCCATCTAGCTACTGGCTATGGACCTGTAGGTCTGAGGTAAACTACTCACGCTTCATCGGAAGGGCAATAGAGTTGATGTAGATGCCCTCCGTGATCAAATCCCCCTCCGACAGGATGCCGGAAAAGGCCCCAAGATGGGATCTCCGGGAACATAAGGTTGCGGCAGTGGAAAAGTGTTTTCGTGGATACTTCTCGTGGTTCTGGAATATATGTGAATATATAGGAGGAAGAGTTAGGTCAGGGGGTCACTGTCGTGGGTTTGTCACGACAGATGTTCTAATGTGAGGACTTAGTCGTGGAGCCATCACAACGTAGTTAGCTTAAAGGGGTTAAAGCAGACAAATGACGCAAGGAGTTTATACTGGTTCGGCCCCTTGCGGTGAAGGTAAAAGCCTAATCTAGTTGTGGTGGAATTGCTAGTGTTTCGATGACCAGGGAGCGAATCTGCTTGACCTGGCTCTCGAGTTGTTGTTTGTTGTCCCTAAACCACCGCCAGGTCATCCCTTTATATACACAGGTTGACGCCCGGCAGTTCACAAAATCCGGCCGGCTCATAGACGTGTCCGGCTTAGTTTCTACCCTTTCCTATCTTACAACACAAGTTACATATCATATGGTGGTTTATGTCTATGGGCCCTAATCCGCCTTTGGGCCCTTGGCCTTCATGTTGATCTCCTCCGTAAAGTGCCATACTCCTTATCTTCATGGGCTTCAATATGAATAACTCATTATGGGTATAACCCGGCCCCTCCTGGACGGTTTATACTCAGTGGCAATATCCCCAAAATTAGGCCCCAGATTGATTTGAACCTATTCATGTAAATCTTCAACACTTAGGAAAATTTATTCTTCAGCGCCTTCGAGTAAACCTTGTAATCCGCCATGACGTCATCTTCCAGGATTATAGTAAACCGTCATGACATCACCTGTTCATTAAAAAACCGTATATACCTTACTTTTATTATTGAGCCTCCGAAAACCGAGGCGACAGCTCTGTCACATATCCATTTTTTGGGCTCCTCGATTCCCGTGCCTGTCGCTTATCCCTTCGTCTTATAAATAGGGCCAAGGGTCCCTTTCCTTTTCTCCCCTTGCCTCTTCGCCTTTCTTCCACCTTGCGTCGCCTCAGTACTCGAGCGCTGCCGCCACCTCGACCTTCGTCTCTGCCCCAACAACGGCCGCTGCATCAACCTGATTCGACCAAAGTTCCACCTGTACGCCTCCGCGTTCAACAGCCCTAGTGAGTCCTTCTTTGCTCCTCCCATAGATCCAGTTAGGGTTTTCTACGAGTTCATCGAAGCTTAGTGCTGTTCTTCCCTGTTCTCCTCCGTGGCATAAATGGCGAGTTTAGATCTTGTATTTTCCTATGCAGTCGTAGTTATAATCCCCTTTTTCATCATTAGCGCATCCTCTCTGTATAGAATAATCTCATCTGGATCTGATGAACTGCTTAAGCACCTCTATCTTAGGTCTGAATATATTTTGACTTACTGATACACTGCAGATCTGAAATTATCATATCAATCTGTGAAACTTGTTTTTCCTTCACTTAGATATTTTCAGATCTGTACCTTCCATACCAAAATAGGCGGTTTAACCTTTGGAAAATGATAATCTAGCAGGTCCATTAGTCCCCTCTTAAACCGCTGATTCGTTTATCTTTGTAACCCTTCCAATGTCAGATTCCGATTTAACAATGTGTAAATGCCGCAATGTCTTCTCCTGCTGATATTGCGACGCTTTATACTTGCCAGTCATGATGCTTAAACCGACATTTTATCTGTTCTTTCAGCTTTTCATTGAAATGGCCAAGCAATTTTATGCTTGTAACTGGGTCCCCTCCCGGGTTACTGAAGAGCAACTAAAGGATGTGTCGCAACTCGCGCTTTAGCAAAAAAGGAAGTCATCCACTGGAGGGCCCCTGGTCCAGAAAATCTTCCTGAGCCCAAGGATGGAGAAGTAATCATGTTCATTGATCATTTGGGTCGAGGGTTTAGCCCTCCCGGATCAAATTTTTTCCGTGATGTGCTTGCTAGCTTCCAACTCCACCCTCAAGATATTGGACCTAACTCTGTGTCCAATATTTGTAATTTGCAAGTATTTTGCAAGGCTTATCTGCAAGAGGAGCCCACAGTTGAGCTATTTGGGATTTCTTCTATTTAAACCGCCGTACAGAATTTACAGACGGACCCAACACTGAACTTGGCGGGATGGCAATCCAGAAGAGGAAAGATGTCAGCTTCCCTCACGCCAAACATCATAGTCACCCAAGGACTGGAATCAGACTTGGTTTTATTGCCGAGACACGTCTCCAACTGATGAGAATCCTCTACTGGGTTATCGTCCTCACCGGCTTACCAACACACATCCATTCCCCCAATGACTTAGCGCCAAAGAACGATCCAAGTATGCACCCCAGCTTTCAAAGCTTCGGGCCTTCGTTGCGAACAGTTTAACATGCGTTGATTTCGTTCGTTGCTGGATCTCCTGGAGCATTCTGCCTTTAAGCCGATGCCCCAGCTTAATGTGCGAATTCACAGGGGACTTGAAAGATCCTCAATGACATATTGACATTCAGCTAATAGAGGTTGAAATTACTGAAGCTGTGAAAAAGATATTGGATGAATCGGTGGCTGTCTGCAGCAAAACAGGGCTGAGTCCCTTCTGTGCTTCCAATAAACCACCCGCTATAAGAACCATATAACTCTTGCTTTAATCCGACCCTTTTTATATATTCCCTCAAAATTTTGTCAATCTTTGACAGGGTGATGATCCGTTCTGGAAGAAGAAACCACAGGATAAACCGGCAAAGACACCTCGCCCCAAGACTAAGGTTATCAAGCAACCTACCAAGAAGAAAACCGCTGGATCTTCCGAACCCAACATTGATGATGATCTGGATAATCTGGAATCAGAGGTAGAACTTGACTCTCTTGGTTCGTTTTTCATACACCTCATTGACAATGACTATTATCAGGATGACGCTGAAGGCAGCCAAGCTGATGACGTAGAGTTAATAATTCTTTCCTCCGGTTCAGACCCTGTGCCAACACAGAAAATCCTTCAAGCAAGCCGGAAAGTAAGATTTTCTCACCCTCTAGCTCACTTGGACCCAAACTTTCTTTTGAAGAAGCAGCAACACGAAGCTCGCCGTACAACCCGCCACAGCGGCCAAGTAGTTACTTCAACCGGTTTACCGAACACTCCAGTTCGAAACATCGATCCGAGGTCTCATATATTCTTGATATTCCTTATCCCAAGGCGGGTTATTTCCGACAACCTCTTAATCCATCCGATTCAAATTATCAGGGGACACCTCATTCATCATCTGGCGAGTCAACGGCTACACAACTCCCTCCTCTCAAGACTGTTCCTGGGTGAGCATATGAAACTTAACCCCTTACGCCTTATACTTGTTTATTGTACTAACCTTTATGCATGTTCCTTTCAGTGCCAAGGCTAGACCCAGAAAGAAGGCGAAACTGAATAAACCGGCTGATGATAACCGAGACACTGAACCGGAGAAAACCCCAGAACCACTGGACCCAAATGCTGATGCTATCTTGGATGATCCGGTACCTCAAGTTCAGGATACTTTTGTTGAGCCAGTGGAGACAGACACAATAAGTCAGGCTACTAATACGCCCAGCCCAGCAAAAACAGCTGATAAACCGCCAAGTCCAGCCGAAGCTGCTAATGACAATACAGACGATATTATGATTACCGGCATCTGATACGTCTCCAACGTATCTATAATTTTTGATTGTTCCATGCTATATTATATTCTATTTGGACATTATTAGGCTTTATTATACACTTTTATATTATTTTTGGGACTAACCTATTAACAGGAGGCCCAACCCAGAATTGCTATTTTTGCCTATTTCAGAGTTTCGCAGAAATAGAATATCAAACGGAGTCCAAACGGAATGAAACCTTCGGGAACGTGATTTTTGGAATGAACGTGATCCAGAGGACTTGGAACCTACGTCAAGACATCAACCAGGAAGCCACGAGGTAGGGGGGCGTGCCTACCCCCCTGGGCACGCCCTTCACCCTCGTGGGCCCCCTGTTGCTCCACCGACGTACTCCTTCCTCCTATATATACCTACGTACCCCCAAACTACCAGATACGGAGCCAAAAACCTAATTCCACCACCGCAACCTTCTGTACCCGTGAGATCCCATCTTGGGGCCTGTTCCGGAGCTCCGCCGGAGGGGGCATCGATCATGGAGGGGTTCTACATCAACACCATAGCCTCTCCAATGATGTGTGAGTAGTTTACCTCAGACCTTTGGGTCCATAGTTATTAGCTAGATGGCTTCTTCTCTCTTTTTGGATCTCAATACAATGTTCTCCCCCTCTCTTGTGGAGATCCATTTGATGTAATCTTCTTTTGCGGTGTGTTTGTTGAGACCGATGAATTGTGGGTTTATGATCAAGTTTATCTATGAAAAATATTTGAATCTTCTCTGAATTCTTTTATGTATGATATATTATCTTTACAAGTCTCTTCGAATTATCAGTTTGGTTTGGCCTACTAGATTGATATTTCTTGCAATAGGAGAAGTGCTTAGCTTTGGGTTCAATCTTACGGTATCCTTTCCTAGTGACAGTAGGGGCAGCAAGGCACGTATTGTATTGTTGCCATCGAGGATAACAAGATGGGGTTTATATCATATTGCATGAGTTTATCCATCTACATCATGTCATCTTGCTTAAAGCGTTACTCTGTTCTTATGAACTTAACACTCTATATGCATGCTGGATAGCGGTCGGTGTGTGGAGTAATAGTAGTAGATGCAGGCAGGAGTCGGTCTACTTGTCTTGGACGTGATGCCTATATACATGATCATACCTAGATATTCTCAACTATGCTCAATTCTGTCAATTGCTCAACAGTAATTTGTTCATCCACCGTAAACACTTATGCTCTCGAGAGAAGCCACTAGTGAAACCTATGGCCCCCGGGTCTATTTTCCATCATATTTAATCTCCCGACAACAAGCTATTTCTAGCGCCGTTTTTCTTTTTCTTTCTTTAATTTCCATCTTTATCATAAAAATACCAAAAATATTATATCATATCTATCAGATCATACTCTCGTAAGTGACCGTGTAGGGATTGACAACCCCTTATCGCGTTGGTTGCGAGGATTTATTTGTTTGTGTAGGTGCGAGGAACTCGTGCGTGGCCTCCTACTGGATTGATAACTTGGTTCTCAAAACTGAGGGAAATACTTACACTACTTTGCTGCATCACCCTTTCCTCTTCAAGGAGAAACCAACGCAGTGCTCAAGAGGTAGCAAGAAGGATTTCTGACGCTGTTGCCGGGGAGATCTACGCAAAAGTCAACATACCAAGTACCCATCACAAACCCTTATCTCCCGCATTACATTATTCGCCATTTGCCTCTCGTTTTCCTCTCCCCCACTTCATCCTTGTCGTTTTATTCGCCCTCTTTTTTTTTCGTTCACTTCTTTTTCGCTTAATTCTTGTTTGCTCGTGTGTTGGATTGCTTGCTTGTCATGATGGCTCAAGATAATACCAAATTGTGTGAATTTACCAATACCAGCAACAATTATTTCCTTAGCACTCTGATTGCTCCTCTTACTGATACTGAATCTTGTGAAATCAATGCTGCTTTGTTGAATCTTGTCATGAAAGATCAATTCGCCGGCCTTCCTAGTGAAGATGCCGCTACCCATCTAAATAGCTTTGTTGATTTGTGTGATATGCAAAAGAAGAAAGATGTTGATAATGATATTGTTAAATTGAAGCTATTCCCTTTTTCACTTAGAGATCGTGCTAAAGCTTGGTTTTCGTCTTTGCCTGAAAATAGTATTGATTCTTGGAATAAGTGCAAAGATGCTTTTATCTCTAAGTATTTTCCTCCCGCTAAGATCATCTCTCTTAGAAACGATATTATGAATTTTAAGCAACTTTATCATGAACATGTTGCACAAGCTTGGGAGAGGATGAAATTAATGATACGTAATTGTCCTACACATGGTTTGGATTTATGGATGATCATACAAAATTTTTATGCCGGGTTGAATTTTGCTTCTAGAAATCTTTTAGATTCGGCCGCGGGAGGCACTTTTATGGAAATCACTTTAGGAGAAGCTACTAAACTCATAGATAATATTATGGTTAATTATTCTCAATGGCACACTGAAAGATTTACTAGTAAAAAAGTGCATGCAATAGAAGAAATTAATGTTTCGAGTGGAAAGATGGATGAACTTATGAAATTATTTGCTACTAAGAGTGTTTCTTCTGATCCTAATGATATGCCTTTGTCTACTTTGATTGAAAATAATAATGAATCTATGGATGTGAATTTTGTTGGTAGAAATAATTTTGGTAACAACGCGTATAGAGGAAACTTTAATCCTAGGCCTTATCCTAGTAATTCCTCTAATAATTATGGTAATTCCTACAACAATTCTTATGGGAACTTTAATAAGATGCCTTCTGAATTTGAGACTAGTGTTAAGGAATTTATGAATTCGCAAAAGAATTTCAATGCTTTGCTTGAAGAAAAATTGCTCAAAGTTGATGAATTGGCTAGGAACGTTGATAGAATTTCTCTTGATGTTGATTCTTTGAAACTTAGATCTTTTCCTCCTAAGCATGATATCAATGAGTCTCTCAAAGCCATGAGAATTTCCATTGATGAGTGCAAAGAAAAAACCGATAGGATGCGTGCTAAGAAAAATTGCTTTGTGAAAGCGTGTTCTTCTAGTTTCTATGAAAATAAAGATGAAGATCTAAAAGTTATTGATATGTCCCCTCTTAAATCTTTGTTTTGCAATATGAATCTTTATAATGATGGGACTAACTATGAGCCACCTTTACCTAGAAGGCGTTCCAAAAATTCGGTGTTTTTAAATCTTGATGCAAAAATTGGTAAAAGTGGGATTGAAGAGATCAAAACTTTAGATATTAATGAACCCACTATTTTGGATTTCAAGGAATTTAATTATGATAATTGCTATTTGATAGATTGTATTTCCTTGTTGCAATCCGTGCTAAATTATCCTCATGCTTATAGTTAAAATAAAGCTTTTACTAAACATATCGTTGATGCTTTGATACAATCTTATGAAAAAAACTTGAGTTGGAAGTTTTATCCCTAGAAAGCTCTATGATGAGTGGGAACCTACTATTTAAATTAAAATTAAATACCATAAATTCTATGCTTTGTGTGATTTGGGTGCCAGTGTTTCCACGATTCCAAAGACTTTGTGCGATTTGTTAGGTTTCCGTGATTTTGATGATTGCTCTTTAAACTTGCACCTTGCGGATTCCACCATTAAGAAACCTATGGGAAGAATTAATGATGTTCTTGTTGTTGCAGATAGCAACTATGTGCCCGTAGATTTTATTGTTCTTGATATCGATTGCAATCCTTCATGTCCTATTATTCTTGGTAGACATTTCCTTAGAACGATCGGTGCAATTATTGATATGAAGGAAGTAAATATTAGATTCCAATTTCCGTTAAGGAAAGGCATGGAACACTTTCATAGAAAGAAAATAAAATTACCATATGAATCTATCATGATAGCCACTTATGGATTGCCTACCAAAGATGGCAATACCTAGATCTATCCTTTCTTTTTATGCCTAGCTAGGGGCGTTAAACGATAGCGCTTGTTGGGAGGCAACCCAATTTTATTTTTAGTTTTTTTTTTCATTTTGCTTCTGTTTAGGAATAAATATTTGTTCTATACTCTGGTTAGATTTGTTTTTATGTTTTAATTAGTGTTTGTGCCAAGTTAAACCTATAGGATCTTCTTGGATAATAGTTATTTGATCTTGCTGAAAATTCCAGAAACTTCCTGTTCATGAAAATAATTGTTAAAAATCACCAGAACGTGATAAAATATTGATTCCAATTTCTGCTGATCAATAAACAAATTGTCTAGGTCCTCCTAGTTTGGCTGAATTTTTGGAGTTCCAGAAGTTTGCGTTAGTTACAGATTACTACAGACTGTTCTGTTTTTGACAGATTCTGTTTTTCGTGTGTTGTTTGCTTATTTTGATGAATCTATGGCTAGTAAAATAGTTTATAAACCATAGAGAAGTTGGAATAAAGTAGGTTTAACACCAATATAAATAAAGAATGAGTTCATTATAGTACCTTGAAGTGGTGTTTTGTTTTCTTTCGCTAACGGAGCTCACGAGATTTTCTGTTAAGTTTTTTGTTGTGAAGTTTTCAAGTTTTGGGTGAAAGATTTGATGGATTATGGAACAAGGACTGGCAAGAGCCTAAGCTTGGGGATGCCCACGGCACCCCAAGGTAATCTAAGGACACTAAAGAGCCAAAGCTTGGGGATGCCCCGGAAGGCATCCCCTCTTTCGTCTACTTCCATCGGTAACTTTACTTGGAGCTATATTTTTATTTACCACATGATATGTGTTTTGCTTGGAGCGTCTTGTATGATTTGAGTCTTTGCTTTTTAGTTTACCACAATCATCCTTTCTGTACACACCTTTTGAGAGACACACACATGATTCAGAAATTATTAGAATACTCTATGTGCTTCACTTATATCTTTTGAGTTATATAGTTTTTGCTCTAGTACTTCACTTATATCTTTTAGAGCACGGTGGTGGTTTTGTTTTATAGAAACTATTATTCTCTCATGTTTCACTTAGATTATTTTGAGAGTCTTAAATATCATGGTAATTTGCTTAAATAATCCTAATATGCTAGGTATTCAAGACTAGTAAAAACCTTCTTATGAGTGTGTTGAATACTAAGAGAAGTTTGATTCTTGATGATTGTTTCGAGATATGGAGGTAGTGATATTAAAGTTGTACTAGTTGAGTAGTTGTGAATTTGAGAAATACTTGTGTTGAAGTTTGCAAGTCCCGTAACATGCACATATGGTAAACATTATGTAACAAATTTGAAACATGAGGTGTTCTTTGATTGTCCTCCTTATGAGTGGCGGTCGGGGACGAGCGATGGTCTTTTCCTACCAATCTATCCCCCTAGGAGCATGCGCGTACTGCTTGGTTTTTGATGACTTATAGATTTTTGCAATAAGTATGTGAGTTCTTTATGACTAATGTTGAGTCCATGGATTATACGCACTCTCACCTTTCCATCATTGCTAGCCTCTTCGGTACCGTGCATTGCCCTTTCTCACATTCAGAGTTGGTGCAAACTTCGACGTGCATCCAAACCCCGTGATATGATACGCTCTTTCACACATAAACCTCCTTATATCTTCCTCAAAACAGCCACCATACCTACCTATTATGGCATTTCCATAGCCATTCCGAGATATATTGCCATGCAACTTTCCACCGTTCCGTTTATCATGACATGTTCATCATTGTCATATTGCTTTGCATGATCATGTAGTTGACATAGTATTTGTGGCAAAGCCACCATTCATAATTCTTTAATACATGCCACTCTTGGTTTATTGCATATCCCGGTACACCGCCGGAGGCATTCATATAGAGTCATACTTTGTTCTAGTATCGAGTTGTAATCATTGAGTTGTAAATAAATAGAAGTGTGATGATCATCATTCAATAGATCATTGTCCCAAGTGAGGTAAAAAAAAGAGAAAGGCCATAAAAAAAAGAGAAGGCCCAAAAAATGAGAGAAAAATAGAGAAGGTACAAAGTTACTATCCTTTTTACCACACTTGTGCTTCAAAGTAGCACCATAATCCTCATGATAGAGTCTTTTGTTTTGTCACTTTCATATACTAGTGGGAAACTTTTATTATAGAACTTGGCTTGTATATTCCAACAATGGGCTTCCTCAAATGCCCTAGGTCTTCGTGAGCAAGCAAGTTGGATGCACACCCACTTAGTTTCTTTTGTTGAGATTTCATATATTTATAGCTCTAGTGCATCCGTTGCATGGCAATCCCTACTCCTTGCATTAAGATCAATTGATGGGCATCTCCATAGCTCATTGATTAGCCTCGTTGATGTGAGACTTTCTCCTTTTTTGTCTTCTCCACATAACCTCCATCATTATATTCTATTCCACCCATAGTGCTATATCCATGGCTCACACTCATGTATTGCGTGAAGGTTGAAAAAGTTTGAGATTACTAAAGTATGAAACAATTGCTTGGCTTGTCATCGGGGTTGTGCATGATGAGAGCATTCTTGTGTGACGAAAATGGAGCATGACTAAACTATATGATTTTGTAGGGATGAACTTTCTTTGGCCATGTTATTTTGAGAGGACATAATTGCTTAGTTAGTATGCTTGAAGTATTATTATTTTTATGTCAATATTGAACTTTTATCTTGAATCTTTCGGATCTGAATATTCATACCACAATTAAGAAGAATTACATTGAAATTATGCCAAGTAGCATTCCACATCAAAAATTCTGTTTTTATCATTTACCTACTCGAGGACGAGTAGGAATTAAGCTTGGGGATGCTTGATACGTCTCCAACGTATCTATAATTTTTGATTGATCCATGCTATATTATATTCTGTTTTAGACATTATTGGGCTTTATTATACACTTTTATATTATTTTTGGGACTATCCTATTAACCGGAGGCCAGGCCCAGAATTGCTATTTTTTTTGCCTATTTTAGAGTTCCGCAGAAAAAGAATATCAAACGGAGTCCAAACGGAATGAAACCTTCGGGAACGTGATTTTCGGAATGAACGTGATCCAGAGGACTTGGAACCAATGTCAAGACATCAACCAGGAAGCCACGAGGTAGGGGGCGCACCTACCCCCCCGGGCGTGCCCTTCACCCTCGTGGGCCCCTTGTTGCTCCACCGACGTACTCCTTCCTCCTATATATACCTACGTACCCCAAACTACCAGATACGGAGCCAAAAACCTAATTCCATCGCCGCAACCTTCTGTATCCGTGAGATCCCATCTTGGGGCCTGTTCCGGAGCTCCGCCGGAGGGGGCATCGATCACGGATGGCTTCTACATCAAGACCATAGCATCTCCAATTATGTGTGAGTAGTTTACCTCATACCTTTGGGTCCATAGTTATTAGCTAGATGGCTTCTTCTCTCTTTTTGGATCTCAATACAATGCTCTCCCCCTGTCTTGTGGAGATCTATTCAATGTAATCTTCTTTTGCGGTGTGTTTGTTGAGACCGATGAATTGTGGGTTTATGATCAAGTTTATCTATGAACACTATTTGAATCTTCTCTGAATTATTTTATGTATGATTGGTTATCTTTGCAAGTCTCTTCGAATTATCAGTTTGGTTTGGCCTACTAGATTGATCTTTCTTGCAATAGGAGAAGTGCTTAGCTTTGGGTTCAATCTTGCGGTGTCCTTTCCCAGTGACAGTAGGGGCAGCAAGGCACGTGTTGTATTGTTTCCATCGAGGATAACAAGATGGGGTTTATATCATATTGCATGAGTTTATCCCTCTACATCATGTCATCTTGCTTAAAGCGTTACTCTGTTCTTATGAACTTAATACTCTAGATGCATGCTGGATAGCGGTCGATGTGTGGAGTAATAGTAGTAGATGCAGGCAGGAGTCGGTCTACTTGTCTCGGACGTGATGCCTATATACATGATCATACCTAGATATTCTCATAACTATGCTCAATTCTGTCAATTGCTCAACAATAATTTGTTCACCCACCGTCACTACTGGAATCAGCTACTTTGCCATCTGCCAGCTCTTTGCCGTCAGCTAGCGGACGGCAAAGAAGCTCTTTGCCATCAGCTACCCGAAAGCAGACGGCAAAGAACTGGCTGATGGCAAAGAAAGCCTTTGCCATCAGCCAGCTCTTTGCCGTCCGCTAGCTGACGGCCAAGAGGGAGGGGGCCCACTGAGGAGCTGGTTAAAAAATACTTAACGTCCCCCCGCTTTGCCGTCCGCCGCAGATGGCAAATATGAAGAAAAGCGGACGGCAAAGGAGGGCGGACGGCAAAGGCTACCCTAACTAACCTAACTAACGGCCGAGCCCCCTCCCCCGCCCGTTACTCATCTCTCTCCCTCGACCTCCTCCGCCCCCGCCCCCGCCGCCCCCATCGCCCGGCGCCGCCCCCGCCCTCGCCGCACCCGCCACCGCCCATCGCCGTCCGGCGCCGCCGCCGCTCCCACCCCCTCCCCCACCCGCCACCGCCCCAACCGTCCCGCCGCCCGGCGCTGCCCCCGCCCCTCCCGCCCGGCGCCGCCCCCACCCCCGCCGCCCGCCATCCCACTGCCCCGGAGCCCCGCCGCCCCCCACCCACCCACCACCCCGGTGAGTTTTTTCTGTTTTTCTTTTTTTGCTGTTTAATTCTTGTTTAATTGTTAGTGTTAGTGTTAGTGTTAGATTTAGTGTTAGAAAAGAAGAAAATTTAGTGTTAGTGTTAGAAAATAGAATAGGTAGAAGAAAAGAAGAAGAAGTGGAAAAAAGATGAAAAAGAAGAAAAGAAAAGAAGTAGAAAAAAGATGAAAAAGAAGAAGAAGAAGAAGAAAAGAAGTAGAAGAAGTAGAAGAAGAAGAATAGAAGAAAAGAAAAAAAGTAAAAGAAGTAGAAGAAAGATGAAAAAAGAAGAAGAAGAAGAAGAAAGGAAAGAAGAAGAAAGAAAGAAGAAGAAGAAGAAGAAAGGAAAGAAGAAGAAGGATGGAAGAAGAAGAAGAAAGGAAAGAAGAAGAAAAAAGAAGAAGAAGAGAAGGAAAGAAGAAGAAGGGTAGAAGGAAACACCCCGACCACTGACCCCGACACCCCGACCCCGACACCACACCCCGAAACCTGACCCCGACACCCTGACCCCGACACCCCGACCCCGACACCACACCCCGACACACAGACCACGACACCACACCCCGACACCCCGACCCCGACACGACACCCTAACCCCGAAACAGCACCCCGACACCGACATGACACCCCGACCCCCTAAACCACCCGAAAAGGTGCTCTTTGGCCTTCCAGAGGCCGACGGGGTTATATATTTTTGAATTATTAGTTAGGTCATATATTTTTCGATTTTGTTATGAAAAACATCATATATAATTGTGTTCATCGGGTAGATTTAAATGTGCAGTTGTTTCATCGCTGCGAGGTTTGGTGTTCGACGACCGCGCCGTGCGTTTGACGAGCTCTGCCCCTTCGTTCGTGGGTGAGCACAAATGTCTTGTCCTTCTCCCCCATTAATTATTTGCACAAATGACAAGAAATTTGGTAGCTAGCTATATATGTGTCTTGAATCATCAGTATGCGTAACCAATATGTGTCTCCCGTTCGAAAGCATCATAGTTATAAATATGCATGCATTTGCATATTTATAACTGTAAGTGCATCTAGTGCCACCCCTAGTTGGTTTTGGAGTATTGACGACAAACCTAGTTGAGGGACTAATGTGTTTGTGAGAATTGCAGGAAAACACAGGTAGAAGTCCCTCATTGATTCGGTTTAGCTACTAGAGATGACCCCTAAAAATGTACGAAGACATTGGAGACAATGGTGGTTTATGAAGATATTCATATTGAAGACAATGACATGAGAAGACTCCGTATGAAGCTTATGGAACTCGAAGACTTAGATCCTTCATAGTTTTATTTCATTTATGTTGTGTCATAGGAACCACCGTACTTTTAAGTGGGGTCCAAGAGAACCAGTCAGAATGACTGAAGTGATGCCTAATTCAAAACCTATGTCTTCGAGCGAAGCCTATGAGAGAAAATCTTGTCCAGAGTCGGACAAGTCAGCTTTACTTATAGCCCAAGTAAAGTTGCCGTGTGGGTTCAAAATTCGACCGTTGGTACACGTGTCAGTTCCTTAGTGACCCAGGGTCATTTCGGACAAATCAGGTCGGGTTGCCAAGTGGCTATAAATAGCCCATCCCCACAACCATATTCTGTGCTGCTCAGATTTCAGTGCACGACTTTTGTCGTTTGAGAGCAACCCACCTCGAAGCCTTTGAAAGAAAAATTCTTAGTGAGGAGAAAAGCCCTAACCACCCAGAGCCAGAGTAAATTGGGCATCACTTAAGTCTTCATGTCTGTGTGATCTGAAGACTTATTACACTTGAGGACTGTGCATCCTCCAGACCGTTAGGCGTCGCGTTCTGAGCATCCAAGAGAAATTGTGGATTGCCGGGGAACGAAGTCTGTGAAGGTTTGGAAGTCTACCTTGAAGACTTACCAGAGTGATTGGGCGAGGTCTGTGTGACCTTAGCTCAAGGAGAAAACAGTGAGGACTGGGTGTCTTGGACTAAGTGTCCTTGACTGGGTGTCCGGGACTGTGTGTCCTTCGGTTTAAATACCTAGCCGCTCCAACCAGACTTACAGTTGTCACAACAACTGGAACTGGTCCAACAAATCATTGTCTTCGACGTGTCACTGGTTTCATCTACACTTCCTTTTTTACTTACAGTTATTCATTGTGAAGCCATTACGTGCTTGCTTTATCTTTTGTCTTCACAACATGAATGTATGATCTGTTTGGCTTCATAACTTCTTCCTACCTGATCCTTATTACACTGAAGCTGTTTGTCATTGCGCTTTCACTCTATTGAATACATGACCATGGCTGGCCTAGTGTAATCTAACTTCCGCTGCATAGTAATAGGCATAATCTTCATTGTTTGTCTTCATAACTCTCACGTTTTGAAGACTTTCATAAAAATCGCCTATTCACCCCCCCTCTAGTCGATATAACGCACTTTCAATTGGTATCAGAGCTCGGTGCTCCCTTGTTCTGTGTGATTCGGTTTAACCACCTGGAGTTTTAGCTATGTCGACTGCAGGGATAATCAAAGTCTCCGCTGCTTGCCCCGTCTTCGATGGAACTGAATATCCCTACTGGAAGAATAAGATGCGCATGCATCTTGAAGCCATTGATGTCGACCTATGGTATGTCGTCGAGAACGGCGTTCCCAAGGCTGGAGAAGGTGTCACTGCTTCTTATGTTAAGAAATTCATTCAACTGGACTCTACTGCCAAGAATATCATCTGTGGTCATCTGACCAAAGGACAGTATGGCCGTGTGAGTGCCTTGAAGACATCCAAACTGGTCTGGGACTGGCTCTCCAAAGTTAATGAAGGCATCTCAACCTAGAGAGATCAAACAATCAGTGTCCTTCGCAATCTCTTCAACCGCTTCAAGCGAAATGACAATGAGAATGTCCAGCACACATTTGACAGACTCACTGACATCACCAACGAGCTTCAAGCCCTCGGCGCCACTGAGATCACCAAACATGAAATCGTCAAGACGCTGCTGAGATCACTTGATAGTTCGTTTGATATCCTGTCCCTGATGATTCAAGAACGTCCTGATTTCAAGACACTCGATCCGTCTGACATACTTGAGAGGCTCAACACACATGAGTTTCAGCTTTCTGAGAAAAGAGATATCTACGGTCCAAACTATGGGCGAACTCGTTCCTTGAAGGCAAAAGCTGTCTCCTCATCTGAAGAAGAATCTGACTGCAGTTCTGATGATCCTGAAGACATTGGAAGAGAACTTGCAATGCTAGTGAAGAAGTTCCAAAAATTCACTAAGAAGAAAGGTTTCAGAAAATCTTCACGATCAAGCTCAAGAAATGATGAAGCTTCTGCTCATGACTACAAGAAGAAAACATGTAACAAGTGCAAGAAAACTGGACACTTCATCTCTGAGTGTCCACAGTGGGACAATGAGAACAGAAGAAAGAAGAAGAGCAAGGAATATGATTCTGACGACAAGAAGAAGAAGAAATACTCAAAGTCCTCTTCCAAAACTTCATCAAAGTCTTCATCACACAAGAAGAGCTTATCTGGCAAGGCACGTGCGTTTGTTGGAAAGGAGATGGATTCAGAGGAGGAGTCCGCATCTGAGGAGGCAGATGTGGAGTCTGAGGAGGAGTCTGATTCTGGCATTGCGAGTCTGGCTACAGCATACGTCGCCAAGTCCATCTTCAACACTGAAGACAATGACTGCATCACCGACACCGACGCAAATGACAAGAACGACTCCACTCCTACCTACAGCTTGATGGCACGCGGTGCCAAGGTAAACACACGCACTGCTTGCTATGAAACATCTAGTGAAGATGACTCTGAATGTGATTCAAAACCTAGCTACAGAACACTTGCTAAAATTGCAACTGAACAACAGAAAGCTATGGAACATATTCAAAAACTGTTAGACAGAAGCGATGATCTGTTGGGTGCTGAAATGACTCGTTCTGAATCCTTAATTGAAGACATAAAAAATCTTCACGTTAAGTATCAGGAACTTGAAGATCGGCTTGAGACTCTCTCAACTACTCATGAAAAGCTTTCCTATGATTATCTTCAAAAGAAGCAAGATCTTGAGAAGTTGAGAGCGGATCATGAAGATCTTCAAAAGGAAAATGAGTCACTTCGCTCCGAACAGATCAGTCCTGCTCAGGAAGGATTTGAACCACCATGTCTTAAATGCATTGAGTGCGATAATGCTAATTCTGTTGCTGAATGTTCCACTGCTACTGCTGTTCGAATATCTTCAAATGTTGATGTGGTAACTAACCCCTCAGCTGAGGATACCACTGCTATTGCTGATGAGAATGCTAGGTTGAAGACATTGCTTGAAACAGGGATGTACAAAAGTCTTCAAGGGCATCAGACATTATGTGATGTCCTCAAAAAGCAGATCCTGAATCGTAACCCTAGGAAAGAGGGTGTTGGATTTGTGAGGAAAATCAATGCAGATGGCTCTTACTGTAAACCTGAGCAGTACCCCAAAACTACATGGGTTGCTGCAAAGGAACTTTCAGCAGATCCATCCAATTTATCTGGCTTCACTTGTGCTAACCCTATTATCATTGATGAATCCTTTGATGCAAATTATAAACTGTTTAAGAATTAGAATGGTGAAGTGTTTGCCAGGTACATTGGTACTAACTGCAGGAATGGACCGCCTATGAAAAAGATCTGGGTTCCGAAAAAGTGTCTGGAAAATCTTCCTGTGAATGTCTTCATGACACCTCACTTGAAGAAGACAAACCTCAGACCAAAGGCTTCACATGAACAGAGGACTCACCCGAGTCGCACTAATGCTAATGTTTTGCAGGGAAACCATACTCAGGCATACGAATATGAGAGCGGTTCTTCGAACCGTCATGTTCATATGACCAAAAATTACTCTGCTTATTCTTATGAGTATTATTGTCCACCTGCTAGACTATTTGCTAAGGCTTCAAAGCCAAAATTCTCAGATGCTGCACTTAGACTTATTGCTTCTAAGCCACCCTTGAAGATGTGGGTGGTTAAGAAAGTTTAACTCTCTTTTGCAGGGAAAGGTCTCCAGCAGAAAAATAAAATCTTCTGATGCTATTGCTGGGGACCTTAAAAATCTTGTAGGGCGCAAGATAAAATGCCCAAATGGCATCATTATGTACTTCGTTCCTGAATCGCATGCTATTCTCCCTATTAGTCCTAATCTGGATTTCAGTTTTCATAATCCACTGGTTCGTCAATTGTTTATGCTTCACAATACCCTTCGTGAAGCCTATCCCCCTAACTGCACTGTAGGGTACGACACCAGTGACTTCAAAGTCTTCAGAATGGATTATTGACAGTGGGTGTACAAATCACATGACTGGCAAAAGAAGCCTTCTCATGCACTCAACTTTACGTCCATCCGACAAGAGCCACATTACATTTGCTGACACTGGTAAAAGTAAGGTATTGGGTCTAGGTAGAGTTGCAATCTCAAGGGATCAACACATGGATAAAGTCATGCTTGTTGAATCCCTTGGCTTCAACTTAATGTCTGTCTCAATGCTTTGCGATTTGAATATGATTGTAATGTTCGGCAAATATCGCTGCCTGGTGCTTATGGAATCTGACAAATCTCTAGTGTTTGAAGGATATCGGAAAGATGATTTGTACGTGGTAGATTTCTCAGCAGGACCACAACTTGCAGTATGTCTTCTTGCAAAAGCTTCAGAATGCTGGCTTTGGCATCGAAGGCTTGGGCATGCTGGCATGAGGAACCTCCACACCCTTGCAAAGAAGAAGCATGTCATAGGCATCGAAGGCGTCAAGTTCAAGAAAGATCATTTATGCGGTGCCTGTGAAGCAGGGAAGATGACAAGGGCAAAACATCCTTCGAAGACAATCATTACTACTACACAACCCTTCGAACTGCTTCACATGGATCTTTTCGGTCCCACTCACTACTCAACTTTTACTACTTCTGCATGCCTCTATGGCTTCGTAATTGTTGATGATTATTCTAGATATACTTGGGTGCACATAATCCTTTCCAAGACTGAAGTGCAGGATGTCTTCAGACGCTTCGCAAATCGAGCTATGAACAATTTTGGCGCCAAGATAAAGCACATCAGAAGTGACAATGGCACTGAATTCAAGAACACTGGCCTTGATACATATCTGGATACCTTGGGGATCACACATGAATTCTCAGCTCCATACACGCCACAACAGAATGGCGTCGTCGAACGCAAGAACAGAACACTCATTGAGATGGCCAGAACAATGCTAGATGAATACAAGACTCCAAGAAAATTCTGGACTGAAGCCATTGATACTGCATGCCATACAATCAATCGTGTTTATCTTCACAAGCTTCTGAACAAGACATCTTATGAACTCCTAACTGGCAAGAAGCCAAATGTCAGTTACTTCAGAGTATTTGGCGCAAAATGCTGGATCAAGGACCCACACCACACCTCAAAGTTTGCACCAAAAGCACATGAAGGCTTCATGCTTGGATATGGAAAGGATTCGCACTCCTACAGAGTCTTCAATCTCTTCCACTACAAAGTGGTTGAAACAGTGGATGTGCGGTTTGATGAAACCAATGGATCACAAAGAGAGCAATTGCCAAATGTGCTAGATGAAGTTCCAGCTAATGAATCAATCAAGCTTATGGGAACTGGAGAGATTGTACCTTCTGAAGCTCATCCTGAAGAAGAACTTATCATCTCAGCACCTGATCCACATGAAGACAATGCTCAGCCTGAAGATATACCTTCAAATGACCACATAGATCAGCAAGAACAAAGTCTTCGCCCTACACACCCTCATGTTGCAAATGACGTACAAATTGACAAAATACTTGACAGCATCAATGCACCTGGTCCACTCACTCGTTCAAGGGCAACTCAGTTAACAAACTTCTGTGGGCATTTCGCATTCGTCTCAATATCAGAACCCAAGAAAGTTGAAGAAGCCTTCATGGAGCCTGAATGGATTCAAGCTATGCAAGAAGAGCTTCATCAGTTTGAGCTGAATAATGTATGGGAACTGGTTAAGCGTCCTGATCCATGGAAGCATAACGTAATAGGCACCAAATGGATATACCGCAACAAGCAAGATGAGCATGGTCAAGTTGTCAGAAACAAAGCTCGTCTAGTTGCTCAAGGATATACTCAAGTGGACGGCATTGACTTCGATGAAACATTTGCTCCTGTGGCTAGGCTTGAAGCCATACGCATACTGCTGGCCTATGCAAATCATCACAACATACTTCTATATCAAATGGATGTGAAAAGTGCCTTTCTCAATGGCAAAATTTAAGAAGAAGTGTATGTTGCACAACCACCTGGCTTTGAAAATCCAAAACATCCTGATATGGTATACAAGCTCAACAAGGCACTGTATGGCCTCAAACAAGCCCCCAGGGCCTGGTATGATACACTCAAGTACTTTCTGAAGAGCAAAGGCTTCATACCTGGTTCCCTGGATCCCACTCTTTTCACGAAGACATATGATGGTGAACTGTTTGTGTGCCAAATATATGTGGATGACATTATCTTCGGCTGCACCAATCAGAAGTATAGTGAAGAGTTTGGATATATGATGCAAGAGCAATATCAGATGTCCATGATGGGGGAGCTGAATTTCTTCCTCGGTCTTCAAATACTGCAACAACGCAACGGCATCTTCATATCTCAAGAGAAATATCTTAAAGAGTGCCTGAAGAAGTTCGGTATGCAAGACTACAAAGGCTTCACAACACCAATGCCAGCCAAGCATCATCTGGGTCCCGACGACAATGGTAAAGAATTCGATCAAAAGGTATACCGCTCCATGATTGGGTCTTTGCTTTATTTATGTGAATCTAGGCCAGATATCATGCTTAGTGTTTGCATGTGTGCTCGATTTCAAGCGACACCAAAGGAGTCGCATCACTTAGCTGTGAAGCGAATTCTTCGATATTTGGCTCACACCCCAACTCTAGGATTATGGTATCCAAAGGGCTCAGAGTTTGACTTGGTTGGATTTTCGGATGCTGATTATGCTGGTGACAAAGTTGATCGCAAGTCTACATCAGGCACATGTCACTTTCTGGGACGATCACTTGTATGTTGGTCTTCAAAGAAGCAGAACTGTGTATCACTCTCCACTGCTGAATCTGAATACATTGCTGCTGGATCTTGCTACGCTCAGTTTCTGTGGATGAAGCAAACACTCAAGGATTATGGCATTCATCTGAAGCAAGTGCCACTTTACTGCGACAACGAAAGCGCCATCAAGATTGCCAACAACCCAGTTCAGCACTCGAAGACAAAAAACATTGAAATTCGTCATCACTTTCTCAGAGATCATGTTGTGAAGGAAGACATTGATATCATACACGTCAACACTGAAGAGCAATTGGCAGATATCTTCACCAAGCCCTTGGATGAGAAGAGATTTTGCAAGTTACGGTGTGAGCTAGATATCTTGGAATCCTCAAATGTCCTGTGATCAGGCACACATCCTAACACTTATGCATATTGATGACTTAGATGTGCAACACACGAAGTAGCGTATATCTTCAAACAATGAAGACATACATCCTAAGTGTGAATACATTAATGTGGAATTTGACTTTGGAGCGCCACGATAATTGTGCGCCGTGTCTGGGTCTAATACTTCCTATACGGTGGGTAACGCCACCACCAAACATTCCATTTTGAAGTATTTCTCTCATGGCGTTACCTCTCAATGTCTTCACTTTTGGTTTGGCTTCATTCTCAGTATGTCTTCATGATTATCTTCACTGCGTTGATTATATGGATATATATGTACTGATGTTCTGTCCTCTACAGCATTCACTTATAGCTATGTCTTCTTGGTTGAATCTTTGAACTAAGTGAATGTGATCGGACCCTAACCTCTCTATGCTTTCTATCTCAAACTCTATCTCTCCAAGTCATATGCATTCTGTTGAAACTGTCAAATGTCTTCACTGTGTCCTTGTCAGCTGAAGACATAGTGACAACCATAAAAGTCCATTTTTAATGCTCATTCCTCCACATAAGATCCGGAGAAGCAGGAACGACCGCCCGACAATTTAGGCGTGCATGGGACATGGAACAAATCCCAATCTTCCTCCAACTGGCCACGCGTGCCTCAAATGCGAACCGCCAGGGGTACCTGCGTAATAGCGCAGTGCCGCCTCTATCCCTATAAATATACGATTCACTGCGGTCATTATCTCCTTCTTCCACCCTCGCACGAACCCTAGCGCCACTGCTAGCACTCGACGACGCCGGCGACGAAGCGCTTCACTGCCGCAACCTCTCCGACGCCGTTTTCACGCCGACAGCGGACATCGCTCTCTCCGCCGTCGCCGTAGGTGTCTTCCGTCGCCAAGTTAGGGCACGGAGGATCAAACTGCTCGGCCTCAACTCTCACTTCGTCTAGCAGTTCCAAGTGTGGTAAATAAAACCTCTTTTTACAGCTTCTTTTGATCCTACAGTTCAGTCACTTTCTGCCATAAGAAGTTTCTCCTCACACCAGTTAAATCTCTCGCTGCATCTCATAACATGCCTAGTACATTCACTTGTGCTTCATAAAGCAGTTAGATTCCTCACTTGTACTGATCTATGGGTTCGTACAAATCTGGAACCAACTTCTTATCTATAAGTGAATGTCTTCGCACAATGAGGTCAATGTCTTCTAAACCGATTTTATCTTCAAAATCTTCTGAGAATGCATATGACCTCTTCCCCTTCCCTCGCACCTTAATGCTGTCACAGGTACATGTCCGTGGGAGAATCCTTTGGTTCTCATAGTCTGCATTCATTTGCAGAGTACTTGCAGCATCATATCAACTCTCCTGAAGCCAGCTCTTGCAAAAGGAAGCCTTTTAAGCCTTTGAACATCTTGAAGCCTTCCAAGTTATTCATGGCTTCAGAAACTGCAGCAAGGAAGGGAGGCAGACATCGACGTGGTGAGACGTCCAAAGATCTGCCTGATGAATTGGCAGAGATGTAAAAAACTGATCCTGAAGAAAGCTATGGTCAGCGCAAGACACGAATTCAATGGATTCGAAGATATTGGGCAGAGCAATGGTTCCACTACCGCTTCGTCACTCAGGAATATGCGGAGAAGTGTGCCATCAAGAGACCGCGGGGAGACGTACTATACAAAAATCTCGTACCCAGGTCCAGAGTCGAAGCCATTGCTCAAGGCTTCTATCCATGCATGGTGAGAGGACCAAAGCCAGCTGAAGCACATCCGTCATCACTTCTTTGGTGCCGCGATGATAATCTCTTCAAGCGCAACTTTCAGTTTGCACAACAGTCAGCAAAGACAAATAAGAAGAAATTTGGGCTTGACTTCAACCCTGGTCCCTCCTCACCAAGGGCAGATGGCACACACGACGCCGATCCCAATATCATCGGGCCGTATGCCAATCTTGCAGGCCTCATCACTCGCATCCTAGTCCAAGGGACTGCTGTGAATGACCCTCCAGCAGATACTGAGTCAAATGACGCCCCTGCTGCGCCGAAGCCAAAGCAGAAGAAGCCAAAAGCTTCAAAACCAACCGCCTCTCCCAAAATCTCAAGAGTGAAGCCATTGGCAACTGCACCTCCTGAAGCCAGTGTGCAGTCTGAAGGCTTATCACGAGTGTCCAAGCCTCAAGAAGCCAAGAAGCCTCAGCCACACACAGGCAAAGAGCTTACAGCTGCTGATATTCTGCGCTGCGAAACCATTGATCTCTCAAGCGATGAGGATCTTGGAGATGACGCTCTCGAGCAGCTCATCAAGAGCAAGGAGGAGGCTGAAATCTTCAACAATCTGCCTCTGTTTGATGTCGCCATCATCCACAATTTCATCGATGAATGGTTTGCCTCGCCGGACATCAGCTTCAACGATCTGCAGCTGCCCATAGGCCTCAGCGTTGCTTTTCAAGGCGCAATAGCTTCAGAACTTGCAATAGCCCAGCGCATTGTAGAACTGAAGCAGAAAATTGATTATGAAAGGCTCAGTTCAAAAAGCACGTGGCCAAGCTCAGTGTGCAAGAAGTGAAAAACTTCAAGATCATGTTACATGAGCTGAAAGAGAACTTCCTGAAGGCGCGTGCCGAAGCTCAAGGCTCGCGAGAACGCATAAAGACTTTGGCTGATTACTGCGTGCAGGCCTACAATGAGGCAGAAAAGCGCAAGGCACTTGGGCGTCCTGGCATTGACCCCAGGATGGCCACGAAGAAGAAAAAGAAGGCTACTGTGCCTGAACCTGAAGCGCCAAGGACAGAAACTGCTCCGATTGTCTTCCCCACTACAACGACTGGCTCGAAGCCAAAGAGTCAATCGACCGCCTCACAGCTCAAGAAGACACGGATTGCAGAGGCTGAAGCTAAAAAGAGAAAACAATCTAAAGCCTCTCCTTCTGAACCCATCATCAAGAAGCGCAAGACAAATAAATCTCGGGCTGCTCCCACAGAGCCCTTGATCGTTGAACCCCTCTCCGTCCGCTATCCTGACGCAGATCGTCAGCTGACAGTGCATGAGCCTACTTTCATAGAGGCTCCGCACGCTGAAGACATTCCAGCAGCCGACCTCAATACTGCTGAAGACATTGGTCCCCAAGACAATGTGCAAGGTGATGCAGCCCTTCCTCAGCGTGAGTCAAGCAAACTGATCAGTATTGGTCGTCCATTGACGCCAATCACACAAGATGCATCGTGGGCAGATCGCCCACAGGAGGAAGATAATGAGCCCCAACCCACTGCCACTCCACCGACACCTACATTCCGTAGGCTTTGCAAAGGGCCAAGGGCTCAGGCTGAAGACATTTCGGCTGCATCCACCGAAGAGCAAGCAGGAATACCACAAGCTCCAACTCCCCCGCACCAACAAGAAGCAGTTCTCAAGGAGAACGTGCCTGAAGCTGAAAATGTTGTGGCTGCCACAAACAACGCCGAAGCAAATGTGGAGCCCTCCCCAACAACAGCTTCCGAAGACACCGAAGCTACTGCTCCTGAACATTCTGTGCCTGAGTCTGCTGCCGGACCACAATTCAACTATCATATTACGCACAGGCCACAGGTCCAGAAGCCGGTCCCGCGACTACCAAGGTTCCCAGGTCCTGCATCAGCTCCTAGTTCTTTCAACATCAACGGCTTCAGGGCAGATAACACGTTTTTCGACCGCTCCAAGAACCCTTATTCAAGGGAACGCATTGTATCAGATAGGTTCTGGAGCCATCAACAGCGCAGCTATTATTCATGCATCTTATACAACCAAGGCCGCATCTTTCCTCACAAGCGCCTTGAGGTTGAAGCTGTTTCTGGTCTGCCTAGTCTCGAAGAAGTACTGGATTGCTTCAAGCAAGTGGGTTTGCTGCCATTTATCACTGATGAAGAGCACTGGAACGAAGAGCTTCTGCTCCAGTTCTATGCCACTTTGCATATCAAAGGCTATAACAGAGATCCGAAGACATGGATTCTGGAGTGGATGACAGGCAATATCCATCATGAAGCCAAGGCTTTCGACCTAATTGAGCTTACCGGCCTTCCCACTCCTGGCGAATTCTTTGAAGAAGGGTGCCAACTCCATGCTGAAGCAATTGAGAGCATATTTCAGCGTCCTGAGCTAGATATGAGTCAGATGCTCTCAATGATGAAGCCATTGCCTCCAAATGCACCCTATCCAACTAGATTCTTCGTTGAAGACTTAGAGTACCTGCCCAGAACAATATATCACATAATAAGGCGGACTCTATGGCCTGTAAAGGGACACTCTCGATATGCAACAATTGATGGTGCAATGAAGAATCTCATCTTCTGCATTCTTCATGGCAAATGCTTCAATGCACAGGATCTCTTCATCCGTCATTTTGCAGCGTCTGCTTCAGAACTGTTTGGATTAAAGTTCTATGCTCCTTGGGTTATGAGGCTGATCAAGCTTCACTCTGCTATCTCCTATCAACCCTCAGCCCGCAATCATAGGATATTTTTGCCAGATGTGGACACATCTGCTGAAGCAATATATCCAGATCCTGCCAAGCAACCACTAAGTCTTTAGAATGCAGAACACCAGAGCTTCACTCAAAATATTGAAGGTGTTGAAGCTCTCTCTCGAGTGTATCCAATGGCTGGCACCACACGTGCCCCTGCATCAACTGAAGCCACCAACAGCACAGCTGCACAGAGACCCAAGAAGCGCGCTCGTGCACTCAATGACCGAGAGCTTCTTGTGGCTCTTCACCAAAAGCAAGATAGGCATCACGACTGGCTCAAGAGGCAGATGAGAAGCATCATGCAAGACGTCAATCGCATCAGAAATCTGGCAACCAAGAATGCATTTGTCACACACGAAACCTGTCGCCGCACTTGGAAGGGCCTCACCATGATGTGCCCTGAAGCTGAACTGCACGAGGATGGCTTCACAGAGCACTTCAAATTTGACTCCACGCCTCCAAGAAGAGCGGTGATGCGCAGCACACCATCACTTGAAGAATCAGAGTTCTCTTCTTCTGCTGCCACCGTGTCTGCCCGGATTATCGAAGAAGAAGACGACGCAACATCATCTCCACCTGCTTCAACGCGCGTCGAATCTGCACCAAGCTCGTCTGCACCGCCGCCAAACAACTCCACCGACCCTGCTGCGCCTGGGAACGCGTAGAAACCTCTATGTCTTCAAACCTTTTTGGTCATCACTGACAAAAGGGGGAGAAGCATATGATGGTTATAGTCTTCAAGCGGGTCACTATGGGCTGGTGCCTTCATATTCTGCTACATTTTGCTTCGTGCTTACAACTCCCGTTTTTGCTACATTTGCTTCATTGAGTTGTAACACTTAGCCTTGATGGTCGTCTGCTACCTGTTCGTCACTCCATTTTGCGAAGATAAATTCCGCATGTGCGACGATAAATACCGCACTCATCTCATTCTGCAGACGTCCATTTTCCATTATGCATATCATTATCTTCATATACTTTCAAATGCATAGTGGATTGTCATCATAAGTTGAAGTGGATCTCCACAAGTACAACCTGCCATGTGCATTTGCATTCAAAAGGCAAATTACTCATATGCACATCTTCAGGGGGAGCCCTTGCAACTTATGAAGACAAATTCCTTTACTATTTCACAAATTATGTTCCCCGTTGAAAACTTCAACTAGTTTGTCATCAATCACCAAAAAGGGGGAGATTGTAAGTGCATCTAGTGCCACCCCTAGTTGGTTTTGGAGTATTGACGACAAACCTAGTTGAGGGACTAATGTGTTTGTGAGAATTGCAGGAAAACACAGGTAGAAGTCCCTCATTGATTCGGTTTAGCTACCAGAGATGACCCCTAAAAATGTACGAAGACATTGAAGACAATGGTGGTTTATGAAGATATTCATATTGAAGACAATGACATGAGAAGACTCCGTATGAAGCTTATGGAACTCGAAGACTTAGATCCTTCGTAGTTTTATTTCATTTATGTTGTGTCATAGGAACCACCGTACTGTTAAGTGGGGTCCAAGAGAACCAGTCAGAATGACTGAAGTGATGCCTAATTCAAAACCTATGTCTTCGAGCGAAGCCTATGAGAGAAAATCTTGTCCAGAGTCGGACAAGTCAGCTTTACTTGTAGCCCAAGTAAAGTTGCCGTGTGAGTTCAAAATTCGACCGTTGGTACACGTGTCAGTTCCTTAGTGACCCAGGGTCATTTCGGACAAATCAGGTCGGGTTGCCAAGTGGCTATAAATAGCCCACCCCCACAACCATATTCTGTGCTGCTCAGATTTCAGTGCACGGCTTTTGTCGTTTGAGAGCAACCCACCTCGAAGCCTTTGAAAGAAAAATTCTTAGTGAGGAGAAAAGCCCTAACCACCCAGAGCCAGAGTAAATTGGGCATCACTTAAGTCTTCGTGTTTGTGTGATCTGAAGACTTATTACACTTGAGGACCGTGCATCCTCCAGACCGTTAGGCGTCGCGTTCTGAGCATCCAAGAGAAATTGTGGATTGCCGGTGAACGAAGTCTGTGAAGGTTTGGAAGTCTACCTTGAAGACTTACCAGAGTGATTGGGCGAGGTCTGTGTGACCTTAGCTCAAGGAGAAAACGGTGAGGACTGGGTGTCTTGGACTAAGTGTCCTTGACTGGGTGTCCGGGACTGTGTGTCCTTCGGTTTAAATACCTAGCCGCTCCAACCAGACGTACAGTTGTCACAGCAACTGGAACTGGTCCAACAAATCATTGTCTTCGACGTGTCACTGGTTTCATCTACACTTCCTTTTTTACTTACAGTTATTCATTGTGAAGCCATTACGTGCTTGCTTTATCTTTTGTCTTCACAACATGAATGTATGATCTGTTTGGCTTCATAACTTCTTCCTACCTGATCCTTATTACACTGAAGCTGTTTGTCATTGCACTTTCACTCTATTGAATACATGACCATGGCTGGCCTAGTGTAATCTAACTTCCGCTGCATAGTAATAGGCATAATCTTCACTGTTTGTCTTCATAACTCTCACGTTTTGAAGACTTTCATAAAAATCGCCTATTCACCCCCCCTCTAGTCGATATAACGCACTTTCAATAACCTTGATTCTTTAGAATTGTCCAACGCTATCCACGGATAGCCCGAGTATGTGTAGATTGGGTTCGTTTTCCCATATGCTTTGCTCCGGATCCGACGCATAAATTTCGTCAGTGCCTCCCCTGTTGTTCTCCGGGTACACATCCTCTCTGTTTATTGCAGAGACGTGTATCAGGAGAACAGCGGGGAGGTGCTGCCGAAATTTTGCATCGGATCCGGAGCATAGCATATGGGAAAATGAACCCAATCTACACATACTCGGGTGTGATTAGGACCTATCATTACCTATTAGAGTGTAGGTTGCATGGACGTAATAAAATTGACAAAGTAGATCAACTGATGAATATATACATGGTGAATTACATATATAATTGTTGTGTGTCCAGTAGCTCTGAAAGTCATGATGAGTGTCCGTGCTTGGATGTATACCGGTCACACTATTCAGAGCAAATGGAGCGCTGAATGGTTCACAAAAACCAAGGGGTTTGTGCAAGCCGCATTTGCAAATGGCCAGAGGAAAACTTGGTGCCCCTGTTTCCGATGCGGCAATTGGGAAAAGAGGACAGAGGCGGAAATGGGTAAACACCTGTAGAAGAATGGTTTTACGCCCGATTATACGGTGTGGACATTTCATGGTGAGTCTGCCCAACGTGACCGAGCTGAGGTGGATCGTCGTCGCACCGACGAGCATGGTACCGGGATGGAAAACATGGTGCAAGGCTATGATGATGCTCGAGATTCGGACGAGGAGATGGAGGAATCTGCAAAGGCCTTCAATGAAATGTTGGAGTCTTCGAAACGTCCGCTCCATGAGCACACTGAGCTTTGTCAGTTGGATGCCATCTCACAAGTAATGGCTCTGAAGGCTCAGTTCAACTTGGGCAGAGAATGCTATGACGCAATTATGACAGTATTTGGAAGCTTTCTACCCAAAGGCCATGTAATGCCTGCAAACCTATACCAGTCGGACAAAATCCTCCGTGCACTGAAGATGCCCTATGAGAAGATACATGCCTGTGAGAAAGGATGTGCCTTATTTAGGCTTGACTATGCGGGCTTGAACTATTGTCCCATTTGGAAGTCTTCCAGGTATATTGTGGTAGACAACGGTATGGGTGAGAAGACACAGACCAAAATCCCCGTTAGTGTTCTTCGGTATATGCCAATCGTACCAAGACTTCAACGTCTTTTCATGGTCGAAGAGACGGCCAGAGAGATGACATGGCACAAAACAGGCAAAAGAACCGAACTAGATGCAGATGGGAATCTGATGATGGTACACACATCGGATGGTGTTGCGTGGAAAAAGTTTGATGAATTACATGCTGACAAAGCGGCAAATCCGAGGCATCCTCGAGTCGGCATCAGCACCGATGGGTTCAGTGTGTTTGGTATGACGGCAGCCCAATACAGTGTTTGGCCCATATTTGTCTTTCCACTCAATCTCCCCAAGGACAGATTATGCAAAGAAAGAACATTTTCCTGACGTTGATAATTCCAGGCCCAACTATCCGGGGAAAAATATGAATGTGTACATGCAGCCGCTTAAGGACGAATTGCAAGAAGCCTGGGATAATGGGTTCAAGACATACGACGCCTTTAGTAAACGGAACTTCATAATGCGTGTCTGGTACATGTACTCGACGCATGACTTGCCGGCGTATGCGCTATTCGTTGGTTGGTGTGTGCATGGAAGGTTCCCGTGCCCCACATGCAAGGGAGCTCTTGAGTTTCGTTGGCTTCAGGCCGGTCGCAAGTTTTCTTGCTTCGACATGCATAGACAGTTCCTGGATCCTCGCCATAAGTTCAGGAAAGACAAGAAGAACTTCATTAGGGGTAGAGTTGTCAAAAACTCTGCACCACCTGCATTGACAGGCCAACAGACCCTGGATCAGTTAAACGCTCTCAAGCCAGATCCACAACGTCCAGGGTACTTCAAGGGGTATAATACTAAGCACGCGTGGACTCACAAAACATGCTTATAGGATCTGCCTTACTTCAAAGGCCTCCTTTGCCCACACAACATCGACGTGATGCACACTGAGAAGAATATCGCCGAGGCACTTTTTGGTACATTGTTCGGCATAGATGGGAAGTCAAAGGATAATACTAAGGCTAGAGTCGATCTGGAGGCGCTATGTGATAGGCCATTACAAAACATGAAAGAACCAAAAGGAAAGCAGAACTGGACGAAGCCAAAGGCATGGTTCAATCTTGGAAGGCCAGCTATCAGGGAAATTCTCTTGTGGGTGCAACAGCAGTTGATGTTCCCCGATGGGTATGTAGCGAATCTAAAGAGGGAGCGAATCTTAATAAACTGAAGATATTTGGTCTCAAGAGTCATGATTGGCACATATGGATTGAGCGGGTAATGCCGGTGATGTTGCGTGGCTTCATCCGTGAGGATGAATGGCTAGTACTGGCAGAACTCAGCTATTTCTTCCATGTTCTTTGTGCGAAAGAACTATCGCCTGGTGTGCTAGAAGAAATGGAAGAGTTGGCGCCGGAGTTGATCTGCAAGTTAGAGAAGATCTTTCCACCGGGCTTCTTTAATCCAATGCAGCATTTGATTTTGCATCTCCCGACCGAGGCAAGATTGGGGGGGGGCCCGTGCAAAATCGTTGGTGCTACCCAACTAAGAGGATGCAGAAGACGCTTCGAGAAAAATGTAAAAATAAACATAGAATTGAAGCATCGATGGCTGAGGAGGCGGCAAACTTCGTAACAGCGCACTACGAAGCCAAAAATCATCATTTGCATAATCCGAAGCCTCGGTACAATGCTGACGAGCCTAAAAAGGGTGGATCCAACCTCAGCCTATTCAAAGGGAATCTCGCACCAGCTAGTGTTTCACATCCAGTATCTTTGGATAATGAAGAATGGCAGACCATTTCGTTGTATATCTTCAACAACCTGATAGAAGTGCGACCGTACATCGAGTAAGTTCTCGGTACATTGTTTCGCAACTTCTATTTCCTTTGAACTACTCTTATTCCTGGATATGTCATACAGTCGATACGTCGCCATATTCTCGTATGGAGCGGAGATCCAAAAGGATTCCGTCGAAGAGTATGAGCTTCTCGCAAAGCAAGGAGGTGGCTATCCCGGTTTCATCTCTTGGTTCAAACAAACGGTAATTTCTATTAGACAATTTCATTTCATTCGCTAATTTGTGCATAATGCAACAATCCTTTCATATTAAACTTGTAGGCTAATTCAGAGTCTATGGACGCCGAATTGAGACAAGTCGCTAATGGTTTTGACTATAAGGTCCGTTCATTTGACAAGTACGACATCAACGGGTATCGCTTTCGTACCTATGGCAAAGAGCTATCTATGGCCGACCGAAAGTCTACAAATTGTTGTGTATCTACTATCGGCGAAGGAGGTACCGAGTATTATGGGAGAGTTGAAGCAATTTATGAACTTCTATTCTATGGTGAAAACCCACCGAATGTCGTAGTCTTCAAATGTTATTGGTTTCAGCCGAAGGAGACTAGAAGGACTCATGAACA
Source organism: Triticum urartu (assembly GCF_056163025.1). NCBI lineage: Eukaryota > Viridiplantae > Streptophyta > Magnoliopsida > Poales > Poaceae > Triticum > Triticum urartu. The sequence goes on from NC_141879.1 coordinate 635,845,361, forward strand.
TATAGGGCTAGTTGAAATCAACCAAAGCACTCATTTAGATGTTCTTGATGTCTATATTATGGCTCAACAGGCGACCCAAGTATTCTATCTACCGTGGGCCTGCCAAACTAATCCAAATCTAAAAGGTTGGGATGTCGTTTATGAAGTGCCGCCACGTGCTAGACTTTCTCCCCCAAAGGAAGAGGATTATGAACCTCACATTAACCCAGACACATATGAAGGAGAATTCTTCCAAGAGACACGTCTTTCCAAAAAGCGTTTCAAGAACCTCTATACTTCACCCCAAAACATTGAAGTAGACAGCGACAATGAATCCGACATCACCCCAGAGGAGGAACAAGAAGAGCCGGAACTAGAAGAGGTTACTGCTGCGGATGACCTGTCAATGCTTGACCGATTACGTCAAGGTGGCCTTGCACATGTTGATGCCAATGAACCCTATGAGCCCATCATTGATTATAGTGATGATGATGATTATTCATTTATTGATGATACTGATCGAGATTATTAGTAGTGTCAGGTATTCAATTTTTTTATGTTGTACTTGATGATGATACACTTAAGTGATATACATATTATTATTCATGTTGGTACTTTTTTTATGTTGTACTAATTTCGTTTATTCTTTGTCATGGCAGGTGTTGAAAGATGGTGGGTGCTGGTCGGGAGCGCGCCGAGGCCCCTTCTTCGTCGGCGCGTGGTGTGAGGTCTTCCATTCCACACGCACCTCTCCGCCGAGCGTTCCTAGACAGTATGGCGACACCGCTGGGCCCTTCTTCATTGACCGCGGTGCCCAGCAGGGGACGAGGTAAGAAGAAGAGAGGAGGTGGAGCATGTGGTCGCGGGAGAGGAGGTAGGGTGACTCTTACGGCTCCTTCCTCACCACCGCCCCCAGCTGTTTCACCCGAGCACGTGACTGCTAGGGTGGACTCGTCTGAGGAGGAGGCTGCACGGACTCCGGTCCACGAGCCTCCGGTCCACGAGTCTTCGGCCCATGAGCCTCGGGTCGACGGGCCTTCGGCCCACGAGACTTGGGCCCACGAGACCCCAGAGGAGCACACGTCTGGATGGGGTACCTGGTCGGGTCAGCCTGAGCATGGCGGGGAGCCGAGTGGCCATGCTGATGATGGCGGGGAGCTGAGTGGCCATGCTGATGATGGCGGGGAGCCGACTGATGAGGAGGGGGAGGAGGGGGGCAACGTCTACCAGCGTGGTGCTACACGGCTCTCGTCCGTGCCGGTGACCCGCGAGCAGAGGTGGTTGATTTTCCCTGATGGGGAGAGGTACGTAAGTGCATTTAATATTTTTGTACCTTCTGCATTCACGTTTCTTCAAATAACTAATGCGTTGGCCTTGTCATGCTGCAGGGGTTGGGACCACCATCATAGTGTCCGCCGGCCCAACTCCGTCCTTGGAGTTCTTTGCCGGCAAAACTTCCCGGGGTTTGTCACGTTGCCTGGTGAGGGTCGGCTTCCAGAGCTTGGATTGAGCTGGGAGCACTACGTGGCTGCCCCGGCCCCGCCGGATGAGATTATCGACGGTGTCATGTGCGACACGAGGGCAGACATGGTGATCAGAAAGTTCTGGGTAATTTCTCCTTTACACATTTAAAAATCTTCAACTAGCTAGTTATTAATTGTACTAATCAATATTGTCTCATTTGATTGCAGACATTCTACAGGTGTGAGGAGGGATACCAGGAGGACGTGGCACATGTTATCGAGAACGTCTGCAAGCGCCTACTCCAGAACTTACGGCACGAGGCTCGGGTGCAGGCTGTTTGAGCCTACTACGCCTTGCGTGGTATCAAGAAGACCAAGCCGGCGTGCCACGATAAGTTCCTGAGTAAGGAGCAGTACATGAAGGTAATTCTCAAGGCCTTCTCTACTTAAGTTCCTTCATTTAGTAATTCTTAGCCGTAGCGCTCAAGTTTCTATTTGCTAACTTAGGCGCCTCCGAGATGGTGTGCGGATCGGATGGATTGTTGGGAGGTGTTGGTCGATGAGTGGTGCTCAAAACAATGGCTAGCCCTCCACAACGAGGCCAAGGACAAACATGCCCAAATGGAAGGTGTGCCACACCATCAAGGCAGCTCCAACTTATATCAGTTCGGGCGCAACTGGGTATGTGGTTTGCTTCATGATTCATGCAATTCATTCATCATGCTAGCTTGAGCCCTTTAATTACTAATTTTAATTGTTTCTCTCTTTCAGGCACGCTACAATAAGGCGGATAAGGTGCCAGAGGTGTACGACCTGTATGCCATGGCCCACACTGCCTCTTTCAAGAAAGTCAAGGCTTTCTCTCAGTCTGGCCTCGATGATGCAAACAAATTCACCAACATCTCCTCCCACAACAAGCTCGTGAGATATAGAGATGAGGGGAAAGCGAGGAAAGGGGAGGACTTTAACCTGAGCCAGGGTCCCATTGATCCAGAGCTGGTGATGATATCTGGTGGCGGGAGGTCCCATGGCTCCATAGCCATTGGAGATGGACTTATCCGTTGTCCTAGCACTCTCCCGGAGATCAAGGCGCGCCAGTCGAGCTCCGCTCCTGAGATAAGGCCTCGTGAACGGCCAGTGCAACTCGCCATCAAGGTTAGTGATACGTACTCAGTTATCTTTCTCCATTACATTGTGTGCGCTTCCATCAATGATTACAAATGGTCATGTGAGTGGTGTTGCAGGCTGCTATACAGAGTGAGAGAGATAGAATGGAGAAACTTCTGGAGGAGGCGGTGGAGAGGCAGCGGGAGTTGGAGGAGAGGACGACAAAGATGATGGAGGAGGAGAGGGCACAGAATGACATCCAGGCAAGGGCCATGTACGAGCTCCTTGTGGTAAGTTTCTTCTGCAGATTAGCCAAAACATTCATGTAGTGTTTGTCTCATTACTAACTAGTATGACTGAGTCGTCAAAACCAAATGTGCAGTCTGTGTGCGAGAAGACAGGTTAGACCGCTCCGCCGATGCTAGTGATTGCTCCTGGGACCACGGTGAGTTTTATTTGAATGGACATTACTTGCTAGTCTTAACATTTGAGTGTCATCATGCTAACAAGACATTGGAAATGATCTTTGGTGCGGCGTAACTCCAGACAAGCATCGCACGATCCTTCTCCAGCTACCGACACGAGCCACCCCGCTCCTACACCTCCTGGATCTTGGTAAGTTTATCTAGTGTTTTGCTTAACACATGCATAAAGACTTGACTTAGCTTTATTTCCTCCAATGCTTACCATAATGACCTAGACTTAGCTTCTTCTCCTCCAAAATGACTTAATAAGCTTACTGACCTCCAAAACCATCCATTTTACCTAAGTAAGCTCTAAAACGATCTGTACTTAGCTTACTTATGTCAAAAATTGCATAATTAGCTTAGTTAGCTCATAGACGATCCATTTTACCTAAGTTAGCTCTAAAATGACCCATTTTACCTAGTTAGCTTATAAATGATCCAGTTCATCCAAGTTAGCTCAAAAATGACCCATTTTACCTAGATTAGCTCCTAAATGATCCATTTTACCTACGTTAGCTTTAAAATGACCCATTTCACCTAGGTTAACTCCAAAATGACCCATCTTACCTAGGTTATCTCATAAACGATCCATTTCAACTAATTTAGCTCATAAACGATCCATTTCACCAAGTTAGCTAAAAAACGATCCATTTCACCTAAATTAGCTCTTAAATGATCCATTTCACCTAAGTTAGCTCAAAAAGGTCCATTTCAACTAAATTAGCTCATAAATGATCCATTTCACCTAAGTTAGCTAAAAAACGATCCATTTCAACTAAGTTAGCTCATAAATGATCCATTTCACCTAAGTTAGCTAAAAAACGATCCATTTCACCTTAGTTACCTCAAAAACGATCCATTTGACCTTAGTTAGCTCATAAACGACCCATTTCAACTAAGTTAGCTCATAAATGATCCATTTCACCTTAGCTAGCTCATAAACGACCCATTTGAACTTAGGTAGCTCATATATGATCCATTTCACGTAAGTTAGCTCATAAATGACATACTCTTCTTGTTCTAGTCTTCTTCTTGTTCTACTCTTCTTGTTCTAGTCTTCTTCTTGTTCTACTCTTCTTGTTCTAACTTTCTTATTTTTCATTTTGCAGATTTCATTCACTTGACGAAAGCTTGCATAGATGGAGTGCTCCTTATCCCTTTCTCTGTTTCTTCTGTATCGTTGAACTATGCATGTATCGTTGGATGAAACTATTGTAATATATATGGTTGGATGCCTCTATGTTGAACTTGTTTATGATGGAACTATGCATGTAATATATATGGTTGGATGATGAAGTTATGTGTTGGATATCTTATATGTTTGCTCTGTAATGGCCTTTTGAAATATATCTATATATGTCATATATATTTGTGATGAAAATTGTTGGATTTAGTAAAAAACAGATAAAAGAGCCAATATGCAGGCTCTTTGCCGTCCGCCACTGACGGCAACAGGCTCTTTGCCGTCTGCTGCGGACGGCAAAGAAGACACGTGGCATCCAGCTGTGCTTCCTGGGAGCTGACCCATTTGGTCAGTTTGCCTACAGTGGCAGACGGCAAAGACTTTGCCATCAGTGGCAGACGGCAAAGAACCTGCACTTTGCCATCAGTGGCAGACGGCAAAGAACCTGCCATGTAGTGACGTGTAGATGACATCATACGACGGACGACAAAGACACTAGAAATTTTGCTGTCAGCGGCGGACGACAAAGGCCTGCCGTTAGCCACTTAACGGACTGACATCGCAATTATTGCCGTCCGCTCTCTTTGCCGTCCGCCGCAGATGGCAAAGGGCCTTTGCCGTCAGCCGCCAGGAAGCAGACGGCAAAGTAGCTGTTTACCGTAGCCTACTTTGCCGGAGCCTTTTGCCGTCCGCGGCTGACGACAAAGGCCTTTGCCATCCGCCGTTCATGCCTTTGCCGTCCGCCGTGGCAGACGGCAAAATAGCTGATTCCTGTAGTGCGTAAATACTTATGCTCTCGAGAGAAGCCACTAGTGAAACCTATGGCCCCCGGGTCTATTTTCCATCATATTTAATCTCCCGACAACAAGCTATTTCTGGCGCCGTTTTTATTTTGCTTTCTTTACTTTGCATCTTTATCATAAAAATATCAAAAATATTATCTAATCATATCTATCAGATCTCACTCTCGTAAGTGACCGTGTAGGGATTGACAACCCCTTATCGCGTTGGTTGCGAGGATTTATTTGTTTTTTGTAGGTGTGAGGGACTCGTGCCTGGCCTCCTACTGGATTGATACCTTGGTTCTCGAAACTAAGGGAAATACTTACGCTACTTTTCTGCATCACCCTTTCCTCTTCAAGGGAAAACCAACGCAGTGCTCAAGAGGTAGCAGCGTCGGCCACACCACCCCTGGCAATCCTGTCGCTTTATCAAAGCATAGTGCCAAGGAAGAACTTTCTGCTATGGACAAGGGCAAATGGAAAACAGATTTATCAAGCTATGCCCACCTCAACGCCCAAGAAATTCATTCTGGATTCTTAAACCGCCTGTACACAAGCCGTGACTATGAAGCCGATTTAGTAGGTCTGATGAAGGAGCGGTATGAGGTAAATATCACTCACTCTGTATAAGCTTTCTTTCCTTATGAACGGTTTAGACTATCAATTCCAGTAGCCCCCAAGGGCCGGTTCATAATATTAATGTGTACCGGGACTTGTAGCAGAACAATATTTACTTTTGCTTGCGTAGCCCCCAGGGACCGGTTTATACCTTTAGGATGAAACGGTACCTTTCTGTCATGAAGCTTCCAAAATTTCTTGGTAATCATCCTTGTAATCCGATGAAGAAGGAAAAATCCATAACCTTGTCTTGAGCAAACACGCATTAGCCCCCAAGTGCCAAGTGTATAAGTTGTTATGTGCTTGGGACTTAAGATAACAATTGATAAGAGAAATATGCATTAGCCCCCAAGTGCCAAGTGTATAACTTGTTATGTGCTTGGGACTTTAAATATGCACTACCAACTCATTAAATGTCTCCTGCAGGCTGAGCTGAGCAAAAAGGAGTCTCAAATCGCCGACCTTCAAGAGAATATCAAGTCCCAGCAAGCAGAAACTTCCAAAGCTAAGGAAGAGCTGACCAGCGCTTTAACATCCATGGAACAACTGAAGGAAAGCTTTAAAGGAGAACGGGCAGAATGGGATACTGAAAAATCAGCTCTGCTAAAGTGGGCGGAGGACGCTGAAGCAGCTCTTAAATCGGTAGCAGAAGAACTAACTGGCTTGAAGCGCCAAATCAATGCTATGACCACTACCGTCTTCGGTAAATATCCTCTTCATAGACTTTAAATAAACAACATCCCTAAAACTGTCGGTTCACCAATATTTCGATCATTGCAGGTAGCCGCGTTACTCATCTTGGCTCGGACATGCGCAAAAAACTGAAGGCTGCTTACACACTGATAGAGCAATTATATACCGGCGCTCAAACGGTCATCTACACAGCTTCGCATAACAAACCACCCCCATCTTTAATCAAGGAAACATTGGAAAGGTTATCTATGATGCCTGCCCAGTTTGAGGAGTTGAAGAAATCAGCTGCTAGGGCTGGTGCTCGTACTGCATTAACTCAGGCCAAGGCATGGATATCTGACCTTGATCCGGAGGACATTGGAAACGGCTGTCCAAGCCAAAAAGAGGACGGGTCAGATTTTGATAACGACGACCTCAGGGCCCTAACGAGGGAAATGCGTCCACTGGCAAGCAAATTGGCCAAAGAAACTGATTTTTCATATTACCAGTCGATTTATGATGCCAACAACAAACGGGTGAACGCACCAACTTATGATGTGCAGAATCTTATCCCGCCAATCAGTAAGCACACCTACACCCCTGATGTTGAACCGTCCACCCTTATAAGTGATGAAGCTGTCTTCCAAGCCTTAACTGGGATTGACTGGGCAACAAATGACTTCCAGCATTGGGTGGAGAGGAGGAGGATGAACCGCGGAAGGATGATCCACAACCTTCAAGTCAGCTTGGCGATGACGCATGAACCGGAAACCGGTTTATCTTTCTGCACACTGCAACACTTGATTGAAAACAATTATCCTTTTGGCCACCAAAGCCCCTTGTAATAGGCTAGTTTAAACACTTGGTCTGCTATGCCATCGTGCATATTTATTTTTCCTGACACAGTTAATCCGCCATGCTTAGGATATATTATGTCTGCTCATAATCCGTGGCGGTTTATTCAAGCTATTCCTGCATACAAGAAGTTGAAAGTGTCCTGGCGGTTTACCGCCGGACGGGTCATGATGCCCAAATGTATAGCCAAGGTTTATAACCAAAGTTGTACTTGAAAATAATCAAATATGAAATAGAAGATACCTCTGACATTGAATCACATCTTTGGTTTACCAACTTTTTGTAGTAAGGGTGAGAACCCCAATCTTGAATACTGATAACTCCTCCCACATTTTGCCGGTTTATAATAAAACCATACCGGGTTGTAATAAACACCGGATTATCGATACATAATACTGGCGACTTGTAGTCGAAACCAGGCCGGTTTAATAAACACCGGTTTATTTTATACTGGTGACTTATAGTCAAAAACCAGGCCGGGTCAATAAATACCGGTTTATCATAAAGTGTTGTAAACCTCATCAAAAGAGAAAATTTGTCAAATAAAATCATGGGAAGACGCGAGGCTTTTCATGGGCTGCCAGGCCCAAAATCGAGGCTTTTCATGGGCTGCCAGGCCACCGAGTTAAACCATTTTACAAAGCCTTTTAAGATGGACCTCACATTAACCAATCGTCATTTTAACTTTGACAAGTTCAGGGTCTGTATAAGATTGACTTGCCAAACGTTCGGCGGGTCATACCAGGATTACCTGGGCGGAGTGAGTTACTTAAAAAAGGCAGGATAACCCGGGGTTTTAGTTGTATACACCTGGCTTCCAAGCCTGGCTTGATAGCCTATTACAAGGGTCATAAAAACTCTTTGTTGTTGTGCAAAAAGAGCCCCCAGGTAATCTTTTGAGCTGTGCTCAGTAGGTGCCTATGTTTGAGTGGTGCTTTTGCAACACTCTCTTTGGCCCCTTTTTAACTTTGGGTGACAAGCCCCCAAGTTTTTTTTTCATGGCTTCATAAGCCGGATCACTGGGTAGTCAGAACTCCGCTTTATAAACAGAAGCCTCCATGTAACGAAAAACTCTTAAGGGAAAACAGCAGAGGCCCCGCTTTAGCAGGGATGCCGGTTTATTATATTGATCATAATATATACACTGTCAAAAATATGTACATAAGAGGAGCCTATGGCTCAGGTGTAGTAAGGCCGAAGATGAGCAATATTCCATGGCCGATGGGTCTTCTCCTCCGATTTACGTGAGTCTTTGTGCTCTCGAATATCAATAAGGTAGTATGACCCGTTATGCAGATTCTTGCTGACCACAAAGGGTCCTTCCCAAGGCAGGGATACCTTATGCATATCAGTCTGATCCTGGATGAGTCGGAGCACCAGATCGCCTTCTTGAAAAGTTCTGGTTCTAACCCGGCGGCTGTGATAACGACGCAGATCTTGCTGGTAAATCACCGACCGAGCTGCTGCAATGTCACGCTCCTCATCTAACAGATCAAGTGCTTCCTGTCGCGGCTTCTCATTGTCAGCTCCGACATAAGCCGCCACACGAGGCGAGTCATGACGGATGTCACTAGGGAGAACTGCCTCTGCTTCGTAAACCATGAAAAAAGGTGTGTAACCCGTAGATCTGTGGGGTGTGGTACTGATGCTCCATAACACAGAAGGTAACTCTTCCACCCAAAAACCCGGCGTCCTCTGCAGGGGAACCATAAGCCGGGGCTTGATGCCTCTCAGGATCTCTTGATTGGCTCTCTTAGCCTGACCATTAGATTGAGGATGAGCCACTGATGACACGTCAAGCCGGATGTGCTCACATTTACAAAAGTCTTTCATAGCACCCTTGGACAGATTAGTGCCATTATCAGTTATAATGTTGTGCGGAAAACCAAACCAGAAAATCACCTTCTTGATGAATTGAACCGCCGTGGCTGCATCACACTTACTAACTGGCTCTGCTTCCACCCACTTGGTGAACTTATCAACCGCCACCAAAAGGTGGGCCTTCTTATCCTTGGATCTCTTAAAAGGCCCAACCATATCCAGCCCCCAAGTTGCAAACGGCCAAGTGATTGGAATCATCCTCAATTCTTGAGCCGATACATGAGCACGCTGTGAAAACATCTGACAACCATCACACTTTTTCACCAAGTACTCAGCATCAGTATGAGCCGTTAGCCAATAGAAACAGTGACGAAAAGCTTTAGCTACCACAGACTTTGAACCAACATGGTGACCACAATCTCCTTTGTGGATCTCACGCAAAATCTCACGGCCTTCTTCAGGAGATACGCAACGCTGAAACGCCCCTTTTACACTACAATGATGCAACTCTCCATTGACAATGGTCGTTGACTTGGACCACCGGATTATCTGCCTAGCCAAAGTTTCATCCTCTGGTAACTCGCCCCGGTTCATATACGCCAAATATGGGACCGTCCAATCTAGGATAACGTGAAGAGTCGTCACCAACTGAGCCTCCGGGTCAGGAACAGCCAAATCCTCCTCTATAGGTAGCTTGATCGACGGGTTATGCAAAACATCCAAAAAAACATTGGGTGGCACCCATTTACGTTGGGAACCCAAACGGCTCAAAGCGTCCGCCGCTTCGTTCTTTCGCCGGTCCACATGATCAACCTGATAACCTTTGAAGTGACCAGCAACAATATCCACCTCTCGACGATATGCTGCGATGAGCGGGTCCTTGGAATCCCATGTACCAAACACCTCGTGGGGAAGTTAACACGACTCTAGCCCCCGAGCCCTCCAATTGCCTGGATCCATCGAAATGAATAGTCCAATAAGTATGATCCGCCTTTTCCTCCGGGGCTTGTAATTCCATCCAATCATTGATGAAATCCACAAGTGCTTGGGACTTGATTGTCGTCTGAGGCACATATTTTAACCCGTCAGGTCCAAGCTCAATGGCCCACTTCGCAACCCGGCCAGTTGCTTCCCTATTTTGGATTATATCTCCCAAAGGGGCAAAACTGACCACAATGATGGGATGACCCTGGAAATACTGCTTAAGCTTCCGGCTTGCCATGAAAACTCCATACACTAGTTTCTGCCAATGTGGGTATCTCTGTTTGGACTCAATAAGCACCTCACTGATATAATAAACCGGCCGTTGAACCGGATATTCCTTCCCAGCCTCCTTGCGCTCCACTACAATGGCCACGCTGACAGCCCGGGCATTAGTAGCCACATATAACAACAATGGCTCTTTATTGACCGGAGCAGCAAGGACAGGCGGCTCAGCTAACTGTGTCTTCAAGTCCTCAAACGCCGCATTAGCAGCATCACTCTAGAAAAAATTGGCTGTCTTTTTCATCATCTGATATAGAGGGATAGTCTTCTCTCCCAATCGGCTTTTAAACTGGCTCAGCGCTGCAGTACGACCCGCCAGACGTTGAACATCGTTGATACACGCCGGTTTAGCCAGAGACGTAATAGCTTTGATCTTCTCCGGTTTAGCTTCAATGCCCCTGTTAGACACCAGAAAACCCAAGAGCTTGCCTGCCGGTACACCAAAAACACATTTGGCCGGATTAAGCATCATCTTATAAACCCGGAGATTATTAAAAGTTTCCTTCAAATCATCTATTAACGTCTCCTCCTTCCTGGACTTCACCACAATATCATCCACATAAGCATGAACATTGCGCCCAATTTGATTATGAAGACAATTCTGCACACAGCGCTGATAAGTCGCCTGGGCACTCTCGAGCCCAAAAGGCATAGATACATAGCAGAAGGCTCCAAAGGGAGTTATAAAAGCTGTCCTTTCCTGGTCTTAACTGCCATTTTGATTTGATGATAACAAGAATAAGCATCCAGAAAACTCAAACACTCACAACCCGCCGTAGCATCAATAATTTGATCAATACGAGGGAGAGGAAAGGGATCACCCGGACAAGCCTTGTTTAAATCTGTGTAATCCACACACATACGCCAAGTGCCGTTCTTTTTAAGTACCAACACCGGATTAGCCAACCACTCAGGATGAAATACTTCAATGATAAACCCAGCCGCCAAGAGCCCGGCTACCTCCTCACCAATGGCCTTGCGTCTTTCTTCATTAAGCGGTGGAGAAACTGCTTGACCGGTTTAAACTTGGGATCGATATTAAGAGTGTGCTTAGCGAGTTCCCTCGGTACACTTGGCATGTCAGAAGGTTTCCATGCAAAGATGTCCCGGTTCTCATGGATGAACTCGATGAGCGCGCTTTCCTATTTCGGATCTAGGTTAGCGCTGATGCTAAACTGCTTGGATGAATCGCCAGGAATAAAATCAACCAGCTTAGTCTCATCAGCCGATTTAAACTTCAAGGCCGGATCATGCTCCGTAGGTGGCTTTTTCAAAGAAGTCATATCCGCCGGATCAAAATTGTCCTTGTAGAACATCAACTCCTCTGTTGCACAAACCGACTCAGCATAGGCCGCATCACCTTCTTCACATTCCAAAGCGATGTTATGGCTCCCATGTACTGTGATGGTCCCCTTATGACCCGACATCTTGAGCTGCAGATAAACATAACAGGGCCTTGCCATGAACTTAGCATAAGCCGGTCATCCAAACAAGGCATGATACAGGCTCTTGATTTTTACCACTTCAAAAGTCAAGGTCTCTGATCTTGAATCATGCTCATCTCCAAAAGAAACCTCCAGAGCTATCTTACCAACTGGATACATTGATTTACCAGGCACCACACCATGGAAAACAGTGTTTGATGGTTTAAGATTTTTATCTATTAACCCCATGCAATGGAAGGTTTCATAATAGAGGATGTTGATACTGCTCCCCCCATCCATGAGCACCTTGGTGAACTTATACCCTCTAAACTGAGGCACCACCACCAATGCCAGATGACCCAGATTATCAGCCCGGGCTGGATGATCCTCTCAACTCCACACAATGGACTGTTCAGACCAGCGCAAGTAACGGGGCACCGCCGGTTTAACGGAGTTCACTGCCCTTTTATGAAGCTTTTGATCGTGCTTGCATAGGCTAGTGGTGAAGACATGATACTGCCCACTATTCAACTGCTTCGGGTTGCTCTGGTAACCCGACTGTTACTACTGCTGACTCCCCTGATGATTATAACCACCCTAGTTGCCCTAACTGCCCTGATAGCCATACCTGCTTTGATTACCTTGAAATCCTGAACCAGAACTGCCTCCACCATAACCCGACCCATGAGTACCGGGCCCTGAACCACCGGACAGTCCGTGATCATATTGGAAAAGATCCGAATTTTTGAACTCCCGCATGATAAAGCAATCCTTCCAGAGGTGCGTAGCTGGCCTTTCTTTCGTCCCGTGCCTTGGGCAAGGCTGATTTAACAGGCGCTCCAGATTGACACCTGATCCTCCACCCTGCGGGGGAGGTTTACCCTTACGACGCTGACCATTATTCTGCGTGTTGGTGTTAGCTACAAAATCTAAACTGTTATCCGCTTTACGCTTACCATTGTTTCCATGGCCCGCCGGGTTATGTTGCTGCCCTTTAGTGCTGCTGCTCTTCTTTCCCTTTCCCGACTTTTCATCTTCAGACCCAAGGTCCTTGGTACTATCAGAGTCGGCATACTTGACCAGAGCTGCCATAAGCGCCCCCATGTCATTGCAGTGACGCTTGAGCCGTCCCAACTTCAGCTTCACAAGCGCGAACCAGCAATTGCCTTCCAATGTTAAAGCTGTTGTATCAGCGTTGATGCTGTCTGATGAATGCAAGATTTCTAAAACCCGGCGCACCCAATGGGTTGTCGATTCATCTTCCTCTTGGACACAGACATCTAAGTCCACAATTGACATGGGCTGCTTGCACGTGTCTTTGAAATTCTGGATAAACCGACTCTTTAACTCAGCCCATGACCCAATGGAGTTAGCTGGTAAATTTTTCAGCCACGTGCGAGCTGTTCCTTCCAACATCATGGTGAAGTATTTAGCACACGCTGCATCATCCACATCCAGCATCTCCATTGCCATCTCATAGCTTTCGATCCATGACTCGGGGGGTAAATCGGCAAGGTAATTGGGCACTTTACGTGGACCCTTGAAATCCTTGGGTAGCCGTACATTACGTAGGGCCGGGGGGAGACACGGCACCCCCAAAGAACTGGAGGTAACTCCTGGCTCCACCGAAGTTGTTGGACGAACCGGAGTAAGCTGACGGGCCGCGTACTGCGCCGCTAACTCAGCTTCTCGACGTGCCCTACCAGGATCCACCACATCCTGAGCATTAGCACCACCACCCGCTGGGTTATGTCTTCGAGGCGGATTACGGTTCCGTGGACTGGTCGACACAGCCGGTTCCTCAATACACCTGCTGTAACTTTGGCTAGGGAGGGGAGTAGAATGAATCCTCTCGCGGCTGTATGAATAAGCCTGCTGCTGAGTCAAGGCTGTCTAAAAGAGCTCCCTAGCCCGTCGTGTCTCAACCGCTACTGGGGAATCACCTTCTATCGGGAGAGCTGCCAATCGTGAAGCGGCAGCGACTATGTTATCCAACGGCTTAGAGTAATGACCTGGAGGCGTTGAGACGTACTGCGACAGGAAATTGTTCTGCCGAGGCGGATCCATCGGGCGCGGTTGAACCGGCGCCCCTGTTCCAGGTGCCTCCTCTCGGTTAACCACTGGCTGGTTACTGGTTCCTGCCCCTAGCATGTTAAAGAGATTCCTTCCCTCATAAACCGGAGGCAGGTGAGATCGGTACCTTCTCCTCATGACATCATTTGACGCGATCTGATCCAACATAAGTCGGTAAGCCTGTGCATCCAACTCGGCCCGCTCTGCAGCCATCCTGGTGTTTTCAGCTGCCAAGTCTGCCTTGGCTTGAGCTATCTAATCGTTTACCTTCGCCACTTCTATGTTATGCTGATCCTGATCCGCCGGATTAACCTCAGCTGCCAACAGTGCTGCCAAAGTGTCGAATAAATCGGATAAAACCTGAACTGGTGGTTGCGTAGGGCCTCCTGCCCCAGCAGCTGCCGCCGGTGTTGAACCGGAGATCATCGCCATTGCGGTCAAAGAGTGTTGCACTGACTACATACCGGCCATGAAGATCGCAACCCGACTCGGCGGATCGAGGGGGTCCGGAATACTGTCACCATCGGAACAGCCCCCAAACCGGCCATCTTGCAGTTGGTACAATGACTCAGTCTCTCCGGTGGATGACTCGTCATCAGAGTAGACGACGGTTTCCCCACCAGACGCCAATCCATCCTCAGATTCCACTCCGTGGATGACTGCCATGAAGGCACGCTTCATGACAGGCCGAACCCGGGAAGATCTCGCACGCTGAGTCGTTTCGACGATGTCGGTGCAGATGTCCGGCTCAGGGCCTGGTCTGCCAATCTTGCCAATGAAGACATGAATACCACCAAAGGGGACCCGGTACCCGTACTCAATTGAGCCGGCCTCGGGGCCCCAGCCTGCATCGTCGATGTAGAGCTTGCCGGGACGACTCTTGGTCATCTGGCCTACCGCGTATTCCTTGAGCCCTTCGAAGCTGCCCTCGAAGTACTTGAAACCATCGTCCGATAGCCACACGGTGGGCGCCAACTATCGTGGGTTTGTCTCGGCAGATGTCCAAATGTGAGGACTTAGTCGTGGAGCCATCGCAACGTAGTTATCTTAAAGGGGTTAAAGTGGACAAAGGACACAAGGAGTTTATACTGGTTCGACCCCTTGCGGTGAAGGTAAAAGCCTAATCCAGTTGTGGTGGAATTGATAGGGTTTCGATGACCAGGAAGCGAATCTGCTTGACCTGGCTCTCGAGTTGTTGTTTGTTGTCCCTAAACCACCGTCTGGTCGTCCCTTTATATACACAGGTTGACGCCCGGCAGTTCACAGAATCCCGACCGGCTCATAAACGTGTCCGGGTCGGTTTCTACCCTTTCCTATCTTACAACACAAGTTACATATCATATGGCGGTTTAAGTCTGTGGGCCCTAATCCGCCTTTGGGCCCTAGGACTTCGTGTAGATCTCCTCCGTAAAGCGCCATAGTCCTTATCTTCATGGGCTTCAATATGAATAATTCATTATGGGTATAACCCGGCCCCTCCTGGCCGGTTTATACTCAGTGGCTATATCCCTAACAGTCACCAAGGGGACCACAAGGTAAGGGGCACCCCCTAGGGCGTGCCCTCCACCCTTGTCGCTGCCTCATGGCTCCTCTGACTTGCACTCCAAGTCCCCTGGGTGTCTTCTGGTCGAAGAAAAATCATCATGAAGTTTTAGTCCGTTTGGACTCCATTTAGTATTCCTTTTCCGCGAAGCTCAAAAACAAGGAAAAAACAGAAACTAGCACCGGGCTCTTGGTTAATAGGTTAGTCCCTAAAATAATTTAAAATAGCATATTAATGCATTTAAAACATCCAAAATAGATAATATAATAGCATGGAACAATCAAAAATTATAGATACGTTGGAGACGTATTAGCGCCCCCCTCCAGCGTGATCTGGTGGGTAGTGCCCACCTCGTGGCCCCGCAGACCCTAATTCCAACTCCATAAATACCTATTTTCAGAGAAATAGTAAGAGAGGAAGTTTCATCGTGTTTTACGATATAGTGCCGCCGCCACCTACTGTTCTTCATCGGGAGGCCAGATCTGGAGCCCGTTAGGGGCTTCGGAGTGGGGAATCTTTGGTCTTCGTCATGACCAACACTCCTTCATCACCAATTCCATGATGCTCCCCACCGGGAGTGAGTAATTCCTTCATAGGCTCGCTTGTCAGTGAGGAGTTGGATTAGCTTCATCATGTAATCGAGTTAGTTTTGTTAGGGCTTAATTCCTAGTATCCAGTATGTTCTGAGATTGATGTTGTTATGACTTTGCCATGCTTAATGCTTGTCACTAGGGCCCGAGTGCCATGATTTCAGATCTGAACCGTTCATGTTTCACCATTATATCTATGTTCTAGATCCAATCTTGCAATTCATATTCACCAATTACGTGTTATCATCCGTAAACCCCAGGGTAACAGTAATTGGGATACTTTTCGGTGATGACCGTAGTTTGAGGAGTTCATGCATTCACTATGTGTTAATGCTTTCTTCCGGTTCTCTATTAAAAGGAGGCCTTAATATGCCTTTGTTTCCTTATAGACCCCACTGCCACGAGAGGGTAGGACAAAAGATGTCATGCAAGTTCTTTTCCATAAGCACGTCTGACTTTTACGGAATACATGCCTACATTATATTTATGAACTGGAGCTAGTTTTGTATCGCCCTAGGTTATGACTGTTATATGATGAAAATCATCCAATGAATTCACTGATCCAACGCCTATGAATTTCCCACATATTGCTCTTGCTAAGTTCCTATTGCTATTGCTACTGTTACACTTGCTACAAAATCATTGCTGTCACAGTTATCGCTACTACTACTATTACCACTACTATCAAAACTATCATATTACTCTTGTACTGATCACATTGCTGCAGATATTTAATCTCCAGGTGTGGTTGAATTGACAACTCAACTGCTAATACTTACAAATATTCTTTAGCTCCCCTTGTGTCGAATCTATAAATTTGGGTTGAATACTCTACCCTCAAAAACGGTTGCGGTCCCCTATACTTGTGGGTTATCAAGATCTTTTTCTGGCGCTGTTGCTGGGGAGCATTGCTATATTTCTTGAGTCACCCGGGATTATTATCTATTTATCAATATGAAGAATCTGAAGGATACAAAGACTAAGATTTTTCGACGAGGGGAGGTAAGGAACTGCCATCTAGATCTGCACTTGATTCACCTTCTATTTTGAGTACACGTGCAACACCACCACATGCTATTAATCCTGACATGTCGCAAGTTATTGATGATGCTACTTCTGCTATGGATCATGCTTGCCTTGCTTGATGATAATGTGCCACTAGGTGAATTTCTAGATGAACAAATTGCTAGAGCTAAAGATATTGAGAATGCTGAAACTGATCAAGTACTTGAAACTGAAAATATTGAAACGCCTATTAGACCTAGTTCTCCAAGATATGAAATGCCTCAGAAACCTGAAGGTTATGTTATGGATGAGGAGATAGCTAGAGATTTTCTTGTTTGCAATGATAGGAATGATCTTAAGAAATTACTATGAAAACTAAAAGAAAAATCTTTGAATGCTAGAATGAAATGTGATCCTAAGTTTCCTACTTCACCTATCTTTGTTACTAATAAGGATTATGAATTCTCTATCGACCCAGAGCTAATTACTTTGGTTGAATCTGATCCTTTCCATGGCTATGAAACTAAATTTGTAGTGGCACATCTTACTAAATTAAATGATATAGCCACCCTATTTTCTCACGATAAGAAGATTCGCTACTATTATATTCTCAAATTATATCCGTTCTTATTAAATGGTGATGCATAGATATGATACAATACTCTTGCTCCTGGTTATATGCGTAGTCCCCAGGATATGATTTATTACTTCTCTGAAAATATTTTCCTGGTTATAAGGAACGAGTTGCTTTACAGGAAATATTTAACTTTGTGCAAATTGAAGAAGAGAGTCTCCCACAAGCTTGGGGGAGGCTTCTCCAATTGCTTAACGCTTTGCCTAATCATCCTCTTCAGAAAAATGAAATACTTGATCCTCTATAATGGACTAACCGATTCTTCTAGGGACTTCCTAGATAGTTGTGCTGGTTGTGTTTTTAGGGAACAAACTGTCGAACAAGCTGAAGAATTATTGAATAATATTTTTAAGAATTATGATGATTGGACTCTTCCTGAATCACCGCCTAAACCCACTCCAAAGAAGAGGGGTATCTTATTTCTCAGTCTTGAAGATATGCAAGAGGCAAAGAAATGTATGAAGGAAAAAGGTATTAAAGCTGAGGATGTTAAAAATATACCTCCTATTGAAGAAATACATGGACTTGACACACCACCACCACCAAAGGTGGTAGAGGTAAATTCCTTATTTAAGTTTGATGAAGGTGATATCCCTTACAATAAACATCCTAGTCAATACCTTTATGAGTTTGACAATTACATTAGAAAACAAGATCACTTCAATGCAAATGTTATGAAACAATTGAAATAAAACTCTGACATGATTGCTCGCTTGAGTGTCATGTTATTTAGAATCACTAATGATGTTAGAGGTGTCGGAAAACATTCCTCTATGGTTCAAACTCAGCTAGAACAAGTTGCTAGATCTCAAAGAGAATTGCTTAGTGAAATGAAAAATAATAATATAAATGATTTTGATGTTAGAGTAGCAACTAGAGGAGGCAAAATAACTCAGGAACCACTTTATTCTCAGGGACACCCTAAAAGAATTGAACAAGACTCAAAGAATTAACACTGATGCACCTAGTCCTTATATAAGGAAGAAGAAAAATAAAAATGATAGGACTTTGCATACCTCTAGTGAACTTGAAATAGAAAAACCTCCTGAAAATAATAATGATGTTTCTATTTCTGATGCTGAAAGTCAATCTGGTAATGAACATTCACCTAGTGATAATGAAAATGATGATGATAATGTTCATGAAGACACTCAACTAGGCAATGATAAAGAACAAGATAATGATGTTGAGATAGAACCTGCTATTGATCTTGATAACCCACAACCTAAAAATAAAATATATGATAAAAGAGACTTTGTTGCTAGAAAACGTGGAAAAGAAAGAGAACCATGGGTTCAAAATCCCGCGCCCTTTCCACCTAAACCAAATAAGAAAAAAGGTAATGAAGAATTTGAATGCTTTGCTGAAATGCCTAGGCCAGTCTTCTTGCGCACTCGCTTGACTGATATTTTAAAGATGGCCCCTTATGCAAAATACATGAAAGACATCATCACTAATAAAAGATAGATAACTCAAGCCGAAATCTCCACCATGCTTGCTAATTACTCTTTTAGGGATGGAGTACCCAAAAAACTTGGAGATCCGGGATACCTTACTCCATCAAAATAAATTATGTTAAAACTACTTTGTGTGATTTAGGAGCTAGTGTTAGTGTTATGCCTTTCTGCTTATATAAAAGACATGATTTGAATAAACTCACACCTACTAAAATATCTCTGCAAGTGGTTGATAAATCAGCTTCCATACCTATTGGTATTTGTTAGGATGTGACCATTGTTGTTGCAAATGTTACTATCTTAACAGACTTTGTTATACTTGAGATGCCCGAGGACGACAACGTGTCGATTATCCTCGGTAGACCCTTTTTGAATAGCATAGGGGCTGTTTTTGATTGCAATAAAAGCAAGGTCACTTTTCATATCAATGGTAATGAACATATGGTGCACTTTCCGAAGAAACAATTCCAAGTCAATGGTATTAATATTATTGAAAAATCTCTGACACTCACTATTGGAAGTTTTCAACTACCTCTACCTACTGCCAAAAATAAAATATGAAATGCTTATTGTTGGGGACATGCATATCCCCTTTGAGGTAACTTAGTGTTTTACGAAAGTTCTTTGGCATGCTAATCGAAGGTGGTTGTTAATAAGACTTGATCAACCTTATTAATGGACCATTTTTGAGAGGTATGAAGTTGATGAATTTAGTAGGCCCAACCTTATTCTCCCAAGTTTTGTTTTCTGTTTTTCTTAGTTAAGTAAAATAAAATGCCATGTTTATCCTGTTTTCTAGATTTTTCGTGCAATAAAAAATTCACCCAAAAATAATAGTTCTTTAAAATTTAATATGATTTTTTTCCTGAATTTTTGGTATAAATAACATCAGAGGGGGTGCTGCTGGTAACCACAATACACCAGGGCGCGCGGAAACCCTAGGCGCGCCCTGGTGGGTTGTGGTCCCCACGTTGGTCCCCTCACTTACTTCTTTAGCCCATGTCATCTCCTACCTCCAAAAAAATCACCATAGCTCTCTCTCTCTCTCTCTCACTCGTGTTCTTGCTCTCAAACCCGCGCATTTCTATCTCTTTGCTCGAAGCTCCATTTCTGAAACTGTTTTGGCGGATTGCTACTTGGTATGTGACTCCTCCATTGCTCCAATTAGTTTTTGCTTTAGTGGTTTATATTTTGAATAATTAGCTACTCTTGGTGCAACTGTAAATGAGCTTGCATGCTGAATTCTTAGAGTTCTAAGTAGTTTGGATGATTGATATAGCCTCTATGCATCCTTATGAGTAGCTGCTATAAACCTTGTGAAGTTTTGTTGACTAAAATTTTGTGGACTAAAATTTTCAGAATTTCATCTATAGGAATAAGATGAGTTTCTTTAGGAAGTTTGCCTGCAAAAAAATGCTAAAGGAATCATTGGGGAACCATCAGACAATGACCTCAACACTACAAGATGGGCGGAGGTGCGGCGGTGCGAATGGCCGCATAATACCTTCATGGAGGGGGTCGGGATTCATCAAGAGTTCACCCAATTCGTTCCAAATGCTGGGCTGACCGACTTCATCGCAACTGAGTGTGATCAATACCAACTCCTTACAAATTCCTTTGTGCAAAATTTCCATTTTCTGAGTAGGAATAATCCTCGTGAGGTGCAGTTTAATTTATACTCTGAAACTCATCGGATAGCGCTCACTGATCCTAGACCTGCAGAGTTTGCGGACTTTTACCGCACTCTGACAGTGGGGGATGAGAGAGGTGTCTCAAATGTTATTGCCACTAGTTTGCAGTTTCCTTCTGTGCATTAATTTGGTTTATTTATGGCGAAGTGTTTAACTGCTAGGGAGAAGGTTGGTGCACTCAGTGCCCCCGACATCGCCATTTTATGTCGTGCACTATACAATGACCACACCATTAGCCTAGGGGCTATGATCGCACGTTGTCTGCACCTTAATAGAACTAAGGGCAAAATTAATGGTTGTATTTATGCTATTCGCTTAGCGAGTCATTTCAACGTTCAGATACGCCAACACGATTATCCTTTCCCCCGAGCTTATCTAGATCACCAGGCAATGGTGGCTCACCAGTTTACTAATGATGCTGAATCTCTTCATAATATTCGTTACAACCTGATTTTCAATGTGGATTCCCGTGATATTATTCCGTTGCCTGCACCTGCTTTGTTTGATTCTATTGCCAGGGGCGGATACAGGATCATGCCAACAGACATTATTGCCTACCGCCCAGGAGTGGGACGTTCAGGTGCCGCTGCCACAACACATCGACATGGGACCGGATGGCCACTACGAATGGTGATTACCAAGCTAGGCAAAAAGCCTAAGCTTGGGGGAGTATGTATTTCCACCGGCATTACATTCATGTTCACACATTTCATTCTAGTTGTCGGTGTTCACACTTTTTCATTGTATTATCCATGATAGATTTATTTTCTTGTTTTCTTCTTGTGTGTTTGAAAAACTTTGAGGACACCCAAAAATATTTATCGCCTCTTTTCGGTTTTTCTTTCTAGCTTAAATTAGTTGTAGTGTTAAAAAGAAAACCCAAAAATATTTCCATGTTCTTCTTTTGCCTGTTGGGAGCTTTCCCATGTAAATAGTTTTTCTCATTTTTGTTTTCCCTTCTTTAATTTGCTTTCTTCAAGAAAAACTAAAAACTCCAAGAATATCCTAGTGTGTTTCTCTGAGATTCTTTTCTTTTTTTGAGTCATACCAAGGAGAAGACCACGATGAAAATGTTGAGTGGCTCTCATATGTATTACGATTGATCTAGCAAAGAGCCCAAATTACCTTGTCTTCTCCTTTTGAATAAAATGTTTGCAGATTCCATCTTAGTCCACGACACTCTTGCACTATTATTATTTTCATACCATTCGGTCATGCAAGTGAAAGGCAATAAGGACGATATTTGATGAACTGGTTGTGGTAGAGAGAAACGGCTATGAACTCAACTTGTTCTGTTTTTGTGAATATGCTTAACCTAGTATCCATGATTCAACATATCCTGTTCAAACATGTTTTCAATGACAATTAGATATTATAGTTCCTCATGCCATTCCTAAGTAGCTAGGAGTGGATAATGATTTATCTTGGATGTCTACATGCATTAAAATGATTGTGATGTAGTATGAAGATATGGTATCCTCCTCTAAATGTTTCAAGTGGCTTGACTTGGCACATGTTTATGCATGTAGTTGATTCAAAACAAACATAACATCTATGATATTTATGTTCATGGTGTTCATATCCTACTCATGCTAGTATTCAAGGTTAATTATGCATAACACATGTTCATGACCATTTTCGCTCTCTAGCTGGCCGCTTCTCAACCTATTTGCTAGCCTTTGCCTATACTAAGCGGGAATACTGCTTGTGCATCAAAATCCTAGAACCCATGTTATTCCAGATGAGTCCACCATATCTACCTATATGCTCTATTACCGTGCCATTCCAAGTAAATTTTCATGTGCCACCTCTAAAATTTCAAATGAACATCTGTTTTGTGTGCCTGGACCGCTCATGGAGTGATAGGACGCGGTCAGTATATTCCATGCTAAGTGGGTTATTCTCATGATGAGTGTTTATTCACTCGTCCTTGCACGAGAGGGGCGGTAATAGGGATGCCTTGTCCCAAAATCAAAAATTGCAAATAAATTAAACAAAACTCACCCAGGATTGTTGTTGGTATGATGATACCTATGGATTTGGCTAGCCATGGTGTTTATTTGTTGGTGGAGGGGGAGTAAACCTTTACTATTATCGCTTGGGAACCGCCGTTAATGCGTTTAGCATGGAAGATGTTGGTAACTCTTGGTCGTAACGTTGACAGGAAGGGTGTACCTCCCAAAATTATATTTATCTCTATTTTTAAAAATTTGAGTTCTGGCACTTCTGCAAATCCCTGCTTCCCACTATGAAGGGAATATCTATTTAATTTCATGTTGAGTCATCACCTTCTCAAATGAGCGCCAGATATGAGAGCACTATTGTCATCCTCATGCATTGTGTACAGTTAATGTTGGAAGCATCATGACTGGATCTTTTCTACCATTAATTACAATGTTTAGTCGCTGCTTGAACTTTGGAGGTGCTCGGCATTTATGTTTTGCGGTCTCTGAAAGGGCTAGCGAGATACCATTATTTTCATATTATACCATGGTTGTTTTTTTTTCAAAGTGTTGTCATTTGAGATATCTTATTATTGCTCGCTAGTTGCTTATGGTATTGATATGAGTTAATACATTTTAAGCGTTATTGTTGACATGGCTAGTCATAATCATTGCAAAAAACCTGGGTGCTACTTAATCTTATTTATGTAAACAAGCAAAAGAGTTTGTAAAAGTTTTTCTTTTTCACTTTCAGTTTGTCAACTGAATTGCTTGAGGACAAGCAAAGGTTTAAGCTTGGGGGAGTTGACACGTCTCCGTCGTATCTAATTTTCCTAATGCTTTTGCTCTTGTTTTTTACTCTAATTTGCATGACTTCAATGAAACTAACCCGGACTGACGATGTTTTCAGCAGAACTACCTTGGGGTTGTTTCTATGCAAAAATAGAAGTTCTCGGATTTGGATGAAACTTTTTGGAGAATTATTTTAGAATAAATAAAAAATACTGGCACCAAGAATCACCGGAGGGGGGGGGGGCTAGGCACAAGACACCAGGGCGCCCCCCTCTGGCGCGCCCTAGTGGGTTGTGCCCACCTCCTGGCCCCGCAGACCCTAATTCCAACTCCATAAATACCTATTTTCGGAGAGAAACATAAGAAGGAAGTTTCATCGTGTTTTACGATAGGGAGCCGCCGCAACCTCCTGTTCTTCATCGGGAGGCCAGATCTGGAGCCCGTTCGGGGCTCTGGAGAGGGGAATCTTCGGTCTTCCTCATCACCAACCCTCCTTCATCACCAATTCCATGATGCTCCCCACCGGGAGTGAGTAATTCCTTCATAGGCTCGCTTGTCAGTGAGGAGTTGGATTAGCTTCATCATGTAATCGAGTTAGTTTTGTTAGGGCTTAATTCCTAGTATCCAGTATGTTCTGAGATTGATGTTGTTATGACTTTGCCATGCTTAATGCTTGTCACTAGGGCCCGAGTGCCATGATTTCAGATCTGAACCGTTCATGTTTCACCATTATATCTATGTTCTAGATCCAATCTTGCAATTCATATTCACCAATTACGTGTTATCATCCGTAAACCCCAGGGTAACAGTAATTGGGATACTTTTCGGTGATGACCGTAGTTTGAGGAGTTCATGCATTCACTATGTGTTAATGCTTTCTTCCGGTTCTCTATTAAAAGGAGGCCTTAATATGCCTTTGTTTCCTTATAGACCCCACTGCCACGAGAGGGTAGGACAAAAGATGTCATGCAAGTTCTTTTCCATAAGCACGTCTGACTTTTACGGAATACATGCCTACATTATATTTATGAACTGGAGCTAGTTTTGTATCGCCCTAGGTTATGACTGTTATATGATGAAAATCATCCAATGAATTCACTGATCCAACGCCTATGAATTTCCCACATATTGCTCTTGCTAAGTTCCTAGTTTTGTTAGGGCTTGATCCCTAGTATCCACTATGTTCTGAGATTGATGTTGTTATGACCTTGCCAGTCTTAATGCTTGTCACTAGGGCCCGAGTGCCACGATTTTAGATCTAAACCGTTCATGTTTTCACCATTATATCTATGTTCTAGATCCGATCTTGCAAGTCATATTCACCTATTACGTGTTATGATCCATAAACCCCAGGGTGACAGTAATTGGGATACTTTCCGATGATGACCGTAGTTTGAGGAGTTCATGTATTCACTATGTGTTAATGATTTGTCCCAGCTCTCTATTAAAAGGAGGCCTTAATATCCCTTAGTTTCCTTATGGACCTGATACGTCTCCAACGTATCTATAATTTATGAAGTATTCATGCTATTATATTATCCATCTTGGATGTTTTATGGGCTTCACTATGCACTTTTATATTACTTTTGGGACTAACCTATTGACCCAGAGCCCAGTGCCAGTTTCTGTTTTTCCCTTGTTTCAGTGTTTCACAGAAAAGGAATATCAAACGTAGTCCAAACGGAATGAAACCTTTGGGAAAGTTATTTTTCAACTAGAAGCAATTCGGGAGACTTGGAGTGCACGTCAGGGGATCAACGAGGAAGGCATGAGGCAGGGGGGCACACCCACCCCTGGGCACGCCCTCCACCCTCGTGGGCCCCACGTGGCTCCCCTGACGTATTTCTTCCTCCTATATATACCAATATACCCTAAAACCTTCGGGGAACAGAATAGATCGGGAGTTCCGCCGCCGCAAGCCTCTGTAGCCACCAAAAACCAATCGGGACCCTTTTCCGGCACCCTGCCGGAGGGGGGAACCCTCAACGGTAGCCATCTTCATCATCCCGGTGCTCTCCATGATGAGGAGGGAGTAGTTCACCCTCGGGGCTGAGGGTACGTACCAGTAGCTATGTGTTTGATCTCTCTCTCTCTCTCATGTTCTTGAGGTGATACGATCTTGATGTATCGCGAGCTTTGCTATTATAGTTGGATCTTATGATGCATCTCCCCCTCTACTCTCTTGTAATGGATTGAGTTTTCCCTTTGAAGTTATCTTATCGAATTCAGTCTTTAAGGATTTGAGAACACTTGATGTATGTCTTGCCGTGCTTATCTGTGGTGACAATGGGATATCACGTGATCCACTTGATGTATGTTTTGGTGATCAACTTGCGGGTTCCCTCCATGAACCAATGCATAGGGGTTGGCACACGTTTTCGTCTTGACTCTCCGGTAGAAACTTTGGGGCACTCTTTGAAGTACTTTGTGTTGGTTTGAATAGATGAATCTGAGATTGTGTGATGCATATCGTATAATCATACCCACGGATACTTGAGGTGACATTGGAGTATCTAGGTGACATTAGGGTTTTGGTTGATTTGTGTCTTAAGGTGTTATTCTAGTACGAACTCTTGAATAGATCGATCCGAAAGAATAACTTTGAGGTGGTTTCCTACCCTACCATAATCTCTTCGTTTGTTCTCCTCTATTAGTGACTTTGGAGTGACTCTTTGTTGCATGTTGAGGGATAGTTATGTGATACAAAAACCTATATCTACCATCCGTATTGCACTTGTATCACCATCTCTTCGCCGAACTAGTGCACCTATACAATTTACCATTGTATTGGGTGTGTTGGGGACACAAGAGACTCTTTTTTGTTTGGTTGCAGGGTTGCTTGAGAGAGACCATCTTCATCCTACGCCTCCCACGGATTGATAAACCTTAGGTCATCCACTTAAGGGAAATTTGCTACTGTCCTACAAACCTCTGCACCTGGAGGCCCAACAACATCTACAAGAAGAAGGTTGTGTAGTAGACATCAGGACCCCACTACCACGGGAGGGTAGGAAAAAAGATGTCATGCAAGTTCTTTTCCATAAGCATGTATGACTATTTACGGAATACATGCCTACATTATATTTATGAACTGGAGCTAGTTTTGTATCGCCCTAGGTTATGTCTGTTATATGATGAATATCATCCAACGAATTCATCGATCCATGCCTATGAATTTCCCACATATTTCTCTTGCTAATTTACTATTGCTATTGCTACTGCTACACTTGCTACAAAAGCATTGCTATCACTGTTACCATTACTGCTACTGTTACCACTACTATCAAAACTATGATATTACTATACTACTGATCACCTTTCTGCATATATTTAATCTCCAGGTGTGGTTGAATTGACAACTCAACTGCTAATACTTAAAAATATTTTTTTGACTCTCCTTGTGTCAAATCTATAAATTTGGGTTGAATACTCTACCCTTGAAAACTGCTACGATCCCCTATACTTGTGGGTTATCACCAGGACTGATCCTGGTCGTCCTTGCAATGCGCAAGATGGCAAAGGATGATTGGCCCATGAGCCTTTCGCATTTAAGATGTAGACCGGCGTGCTAGCCTCTCTGTTGAGCCTAGGTAGGACTACGGCGTGTCGACCAGACTTGCCGAGGCCAAGCATGACCCAGGAAAGTGTGTTCGGCCAGAGTTAATCGAGTGTGTTGGGTAAGTTTGTGCACCCCTACAGGGAACTTAATCTGTTCGAATAGCTGTGTCCACGGTAATGAACGATCAGAGTTGTATCCCAATCTATACAACTAGAACTAGATAATGGAGATATGAAATGGATATGATGGCTCTGGGATCACTTTCTCACAGGGAGTCGACAAAGGATCTTGGGCGATAATGCAACATACTTGCTACTTATAATATGCTAATCTATGCTACCTCTTGAGCACTGCATTGGATTTCCTTGAAGAGGAAAGGGTGATGCAGTAGAGTAGATTAAGTATTTCCCTCAGTTTTTGAGAACCAAGGTATCAATCCAGTAGGAGGCTACGCGCGAGTCCCTCGTACCTACACAAAACAAATAGCTCAATGCAACCAACATCATTAGGGGTTGTCAAGCCCTTCACGGTCACTTACGAGAGTGAGATCTGATAGAGATGATAGATAATATTTTAGGTATTTTTGGTATAAAGATGCAAAGTAAAAAGTAAAAGGTAAAGTAAAAAAGCAAAGGAATAATAAAGTGATAGGAGATTGATATGATGAGAATAGACCCGGGGGCCATAGATTTCACTAGTGGCTTCTCTCAAGAGCATAATTATTTTACGGTGGGTGAACAAATTACTGTTGAGAAATTGACAGAATTGAGCATAGTTATGAGAATATCTAGGTATGATCATGTATATAGGCATCACATCCGAGACAAGTAGACCGACTCCTACCTGCATCTACTACTATTACTCGACTCATCGACCGCTATCCAGCATGCATCTAGAGTATTAAGTTCAAGAAAACAGAGTAATGCCTTAAGCAAGATGACATGATGTAGAGGAATAAATTCATGCAATATGATAAATACCCCATCTTGTTATCCTCGATGGCAACAATACAATGCGTGCCTTGCTGCCCCTACTGTCACTGGGAAAGGACACCACAAGATTGAACCCAAAGCTAAGCACTTCTCCCATTGCAAGAAAAACCAATCTAGTAGGCCAAACCAAACTGATAATT
The DNA here is from genome assembly GCF_056163025.1 of Triticum urartu. NCBI lineage: Eukaryota > Viridiplantae > Streptophyta > Magnoliopsida > Poales > Poaceae > Triticum > Triticum urartu. Next base: position 635,873,417 of record NC_141879.1, read on the forward strand.
CGAAGAGACTTGCAAAGATAACCAATCATACATGAAAGAATTCAGAGAAGATTCAAATATTGTTCATAGATAATCTTGATCATAAACCCACAATTCATCGGTCTCAACAAACACACCGCAAAAAGAAGATTACATCGAATAGATCTCCATGAGAGAGGGGGAGAACATTGTATTGAGATCCAAAAAGAGAGAAGAAGCCATCTAGCTACTAACAATGGAGCCGAAGGTCTGAGGTAAACTACTCACACTTCATCGAAGGGGCTATGGTGATGATGTAGAAGCCCTCCGCGGTGGATTCCCCTTCCGGCAGAGCTCCGGAACAGGCCCCAAGATGGGACCTCGTGGGTATAGAAGGTTGCGGCGGTGGAATTAGGTTTTTGGCTCCGTATCTGATCGTTTGGGGGTACATAGGTATATATATGAGGAAGGAGTACGTCGGTGGAGCTTCGGGGGGCCCATGAGGCAGGGGGGCGCGTCCTATGGGGGGCGCGCCCTCCACCCTTGTGACCGACTCGTGGCTTTCTTGATAGAGGGTCCAAGTCTCCTGGATCATATTTGTTGGGAAAATCACGTTCCCGAAGGTTTCATTCCATTTGGACTCCGTTTGATATTCCATTTCTTCGAAATGATGAAATAGGCAAAAAAATAGCAATTCTGGGCTGGGCCTCCGGTTAATAGGTTAGTCCCAAAAGTAATATAAAAATGGAAAATAAAGCCCAATATAGTCCAAAACAGTAGATAATATAGCATGGAGCAATCAAAAATTATAGTTACGTTGGATACGTATCAGGCATCCCCAATCTTAATTCCTGCTCGTCCTCGAGTAGGTAAATGATAAAAAGAGAATTTTTGATGCGGAGTGCTACTTGGCATAATTTCAATGTAAATGTTCTTAATTGTGGTATGAATATTCAGATCCGAAAGATTCAAGACAAAAGTTCATATTGATATAAAAATAATAATACTTCAAGCATACTAACAAAGCAATTATGTCTTCTCAAAATAACATGGCCAAAGAAAGTTATCCCTGCAAAATCATATAGTCTGACTATGCTCTATCTTCACCACACAAAGTATTTAAATCATGCACAACCCCGATGACAAGCCTAGCAATTATTTCATACTTTTGACATTCTCAAAACCTTTTCAATCTTCATGCAATACATGAGCGTGAGCCATGGATATAGCACTATATGTGGAATAGAATGGTGGTTGTGGAGAAGACAAAAAGAGGGGAAGATAGTCTCACATCAACTAGGCGTATCAACGGGCTATGGAGATGCCCATCAATAGATATCAATGTGAGTGAGTAGGGATTGCCATGTAACGGATGCACTAGAGCTATAAATATATGAAAGATCAACAAAACAAACTAAGTGGGTGTGCATCCAACTCGCTTGCTCACAAATACCTAGGGCATTTTGAGGAAGCCCATCATTGGAATATACAAGCCAAGTTCTATAATGAAAAATTCCCACTAGTATATGCAAGTGACAAAATGAGAGATTCTCTACCATGAAGACCATGGTGCTACTTTGAAGCACAAGTGTGGTAAAAGGATAGTAACATTGCCCCTTCTCTCTTTTTCTCTCATTTTTTTATTTTTTTTATTTGGGCCTTTTCTCTTTTTTTATGGCCTCTTTTTTTCCTTTCTTTTTTCTATTTTTTTATTTTTCGTCCGAAGTCTCATCCCGACTTGTGGGGGAATCATAGTCTCCATCATCCTTTCCTCACTTGGGACAATGCTCTAAAAATGATGATCATCACACTTTTATTTTTCTTACAACTCAACAATTACAACTCGATACGTAGAACAAAATATGACTCTATATGAATGCCTCCGGCGGTGTACCGGGATATGCAATGAATCAAGAGTGACATGTATGAAAGAATTATGAACGGTGGCTTTGCCACAAATACGATGTCAACTACATGATCATGCTAGCAATATGACAATGATGGAGCGTGTCATAATAAACGGGACGGTGGAAAGTTGCATGGCAATATATCTCGGAATGGCTATGGAAATGCCATGATAGGTAGGTATGGTGGCTGTTTTGAGGAAGGTATATGGTGGGTGTATGATACCGGCGAAAAGTGCGCGGTATTAGAGAGGCTACACTAGTGCAGAACCGGACAATAACACCTGTTCGTAAAGGCCTTTAGTGCCGAATCCATAACCGGCACTAAAGGGTGGGCACTAAAGCCCCCCCCCCCCCCTTTAGTACTGGTTCGGCACGAAGCGGCGCTAAAGTGCCACCACGTGGCACGAGCCAGCTCCGGGGCCAGGGAGCCCTTTAGTACCGGTTGGTGACACCAACCGGTATTAAAGGGTTGGGGGGTTTTGGGTTTATGATTTCTTTTTCATTTAATTTTGTGTTTTCCATTTAATTCTTTCTCGTTTGCTGGTATTTTATGATACTACATATTGTACACGTTATGCATATATATAAATAGAATTTTAGTAGAATCGATCATATATATATATATATCATCGAATGTCTCACAACCACCATTAATTCACACATATATACACACATGTATATATATATACAATTAGCTAGCTATATACAATTTCTCCTAATTGGTTCCTTCAGAGCCAGTGGCATTAGCCTAATTGGTGCCTTCGGAGCACGATGACAATTGGGAGTGGTTCATGGGGGCGGTAGCGGGTAATAATATTCTCCTTTGGGATCTATGACCTAGTCGAGCAAAAATCCCGCTATTTCCTCTTGAATTGCTTGTATGCGCTCCTCTGGTAGGAGCTGCTCCCGCACCTCTCTGAACTGTTAAGAAGGAGATCAATATGCATGTGTATTAGTTGTGTGAATAGATATTGATAATGGTGTAAAAATTGCGAATAGTGTTCTGACAAACGTACCCAGTCCTGTCTTTGAGATCTGCTCCTTTCGGACGCCATCATGCGAATGTTCTCGCGAACGTAGTATGCACACATATCAGTCCCCGGCGCCTGCTTTAGGGCCTTTACGAGAATGGAATTTGATCAGATAATAATTAATCAAGCATGATAATTAAAGAGATGGCAGCTAGCTAGCTAGTACTACTTAATTACTTACCTTGGGTCGATACCACTTCAGCTTTCGTTTCCATTGGCCTGCAGTGACGCTGATGAACTTTGCCCAAGCCCTGCCCGCCGACAAAGAAAATGAATAAAGGGGTTATTAAATAGTTCATATCAGGAAATGACGAACTAAATAGGCCGAGATATAGTTAATAATGATTGAAATTACCTGTTGACTATCCCAAACAAGATGGTGTAGTCGCTTTCTTTTTTAAGTAGTGAGTCCAGTACTTCAACTGTTCCTTCATCAACTTTAATGATTACCAAGATCCAATAAAATTTGCATGCACACACGTTTGCATGTCTTAATTAAGCGGGCATATGTAAGCAAAAACATGTAGCTAGCTAGTAGGCAAAAACAGAATTTGTAGTACAAGACAGTGTGACTCACTCGAAGTTGTAAGGAAGTAGTATATCTTCATTGGTATTAAGGCACTTGAAGAACTCTAGCATACTTTCCTCTACACTTTTTTCATAATATTCATCTAATTTCCATGTGTATTCATTAATGGTATTTGGGTCAATGAACCCAATGCCATAGCATCCACCTTTTTTCATTTCATACATCTTCATCCTGCATAATACCATAGAAAAGAATATAGTGAGGATAATTACAGGTAATGATTGATCAAAATGATCACTACAGCTAGCTTGAGACTTAAATTATAGAAAGAAATCACTTACAGACAATAGCAACTGACGATATATTTGTCGAGTGCGTCTTGATTGTATAACTGAAATAGTTTTGAGTACTCAACGAACACAACTTTCTCATGGAAGTAATGATCCTTCTTGACATTCACCATGAGGGACTCTCGATTGGAAATCTTGGTAATGTTCATGTACCATTGATGCAATTCATACATTCTCGTTGAGAGCTTCTTGACCTCGTCTGGCTCGACCAAAGGTTGGCCCCGGACATATTTCCGTTGTATTTCCTCCTCTCTAAGAGGAGACATGGGCTCGCTCTCGAGGAGTTGTCCAACAGTGATCTTGAGGATTTCAGCCTGCCTTATATGCTCCTCGGTTATTACCACATCACCCAGCTGGGGAACGTTAACGGTTTGCCCACAATAATATTGGGCGCGCGTACTCTCATGTGTTGTTGGCACAACAAGCGGGGGGATTGATTGCGCCGCCTGTTCTCCCAGCTAGGGAACGGTTTTACCGCATTTTTTGCTAGCTGATTTGCTTGAGCTCGAGCTCGCCTCTTTCTGTAGACATGCTCGATTTAACTTCCTAAGGTGGCGCTCATAGTCTGTGTCAACAGGCTTGGGAGCTGGTGGTCTAGCCATACGAATGAAGTGGTCAATCTTTTCCTCAGGCACTTTCTCCCTTGGCGGCGGTGGCGGTTTCGGTGCAAAATGGGCTTCCACCTGGGCCTTCGCTATGGTTGTGTTTTCCTCCTCGGACTTGTCGTAAGGCCTCTGCGGAAGAGGCGCGAGGCTTCTTGGACCATATTGAAATTGCTTGCCTCCGCCTGTACCTCCCGTAGTACCTCGACTTGTACCTCTACGCACCATAGCTACGGTGGCTCTCTTCTGTGATTGCTGAGGCGGCGGAGACGGCTGACGTGGCTGAGTTGGAGGAGGAGGAGTGGCCTGAAGCTATGCTGGACTTGGCGGAGGAGTGGCCTGAAGTTGTGCTGGACTTGGAGGAGAAGTGGTCTGACATTGTGTCGGACTTGAGGAGGAGTGGCCTGGCGCTTTGCCGGACTTGGAGGAGGAGGAGTGGCCTCACGCGTTGGTGGACTTGGAGGAGCGGGAGTCTGCTGACTCGGTGGCGGACTTCGACGAGGAGTCGGCTGACGCGGTGTCGGTGGCCTTCGAAAGATATTGCAATCCTTTCTCGATAGGATGATACGATGTTTGGCCTCTCCCAGTGTGTGCTCCTCGTCACCTCCAGGAATATCAAGCTGTAGCCCCGAATATTGGTCCACCACCTCATGAACCAAGACACGAGCATAGCCCGCTGGAATCGGGTTGCAATGGAAGGTTGCCTCAGGGGGATTTGTTAAAGCAACATCATCCGCCACCTTCATGGATATGTTCTTCATTTTGAAGTGTAGCTCGCAGTTAGTGTTCTCCATGATGTCATCCACGGGGTATCTATCCAGCATTGCGTCGCCCGGGGCGGAACCCACGCTGCTTCTCGGCATGGATGGGACGGTGCTATCCAATGTTGGATCATCCGCTAGCTGCTGCAGCTGCTGAGACCCCCTTTGCTGGCTAACTGAGTCGATCTGCTCCTGCTGCCGCTGGAATTTGACTGCCAAGTCTGCGTGTGCTGATTCTAGGCCTTGAAGGCGTTCATAGTCCAGCTTCCTCTGCTCCTCCTCCATCTTCCTCTTCTTCTTCTCCGCAATCTTCTTTCTTGCATGGGTTCTGTAGTCGGCGTTCTATTCCGAAGACCCCTCATACCACGGAATTGCGCCCTTGCCTCGTGTTCTTCCCGGGTGTTCAGGATTTCCCAGGGCATGCGTAAGCTCGTCGTTCTCTCTGTTGGGCTGGAACACCCCCGATCGAGCCTCTTCTATTGCGACAAGTAGCTTATCTTCGGCTCCGTTCAAACATGCCTTCTTCGAAACTTTGCTTGTCTTTGGGTCCAACTCCCCCCATGCGCATAGAACAAAGTCCTGCACCTGGGGGCCAGCTCAATGTTTCTGGAGTGACACCTGCATCCTCCATCTCTTTCTCAGACTTATCCCACTTAGGCATTGCCACCGCATAGCCACCTGGCCCCAACTTATGGAACTTATCCTTTTTTTCGGCATTGGCCTTGTTTATTCTCGACCGTTCCTTAGATAATTCCGAATTCTTGAATTTCACGAAATCGTCCCAATGAGCACTTTGCTTCTCTAGTGTCCCCTCGAATACTAGAGTCTTCCTTCCTCCCTTGACGTACTTGTCCTGTACATGATTCTTGTGGTTGTTGAATGCAACCGCCATCTTCCTAAGAGCAGCATCCTTGAATTTCTCCACATCTGCATCTGTGAAATGATCTGGTAGGGTGAAATGTTCCATGAGAGTTTCCCAAAGCAGAACTTTTTGTCTTTCGTCGACATAAGTAAGATCTGGACGTGGCTTTGCTGGCTCTCTCCATTCTTGAAGGGAGATCAGGAGTTGGTCCTTCACAAGAACTCCACACTGATGAATGAACTTGTCCGCAATCTTCTTAGGCACTAATGGTTCGCCATTAGGTTTGATGGCCTCGATATTGTACTTTACGCCCTCCTTCAACTTTTTGTTCGGGCCTCGTGTCCTCTTTCCCGAAGATTTGCTCGATCTGGATGGGTGAAAGAAGAAAGATCGATTCGTTAATATATCTTCAAGTCATTTAAAACATGTGATGATCACCAGATGCCTGCTTATATAAATATACCTCGCCAGTCTTTGTTGTTTCAAGATCAACATTTTCTTTGTCATCATCATAATCATAGTTCATGACTTCATCAATTCGGTCGTCGCGATCGAATATCATATCACCCTCCCCGGTGTTGTTTAGATATTCGAAGCCGTCATAATCTTCTTCATTCTGATCATCATCTAGCCCGTGAGGATGGCGTATGATATCGAACGGGGCCTATTCTCCCTCTCTGCCGGTATTGTCCGCCATAGCTTTTATTTAACTAATCCAAAAGAAATAGAAAACAATTTAGTATTAAAATTACAATGCATGGATGCAATCAATTAATAAGGAAAAACTGAATCAATCATAGTACATAATAAGCATCATCGAATATAATCTCGAATACATCGTCTTGAATAATAGATATAATCTCGAATACATCGTCTTGAATAATATATATAATCTTGAATATTATATATCGAATACATCACTAGCTAGCTAGCTAGCTAATAAAGATCGAATACTACAGAAGAATTTAGGCCACTCGTAGTTCCTAGGGCGCGAGCTGGGTCATCTGCCCAAAGAACCTGCCAGGTATTCGAGAACCTGACATCCATAGCAGCCATGTAGCGATGGACGTGCTCGTCCTCCTCCCTGACATGACGACACACCACCTCCGGCGAGGTCGGCTCCCTCTGCACCAAATGTGGCCCACGTGAACGCCACCCAAGGTGATTAGGGTCGACGAAGGTACCCGAGGCTGGGTTCCTCACCAATCAGCGCGCCCCTCCAGGTAGCACCTCCCAGTGCCAGCCCGGCAGAGCCCAGTCCCGGACATGTGTCAGCAGGACGTCGTGGCGAACGGGTCGACGACGAGGATGCGGGCCGGGCATCATCGAGAACAAATACTATATGCCCGCAAAAAGTAACATTTTTTAAATGTGATTGGATTGTGATAACTAAAATTCTATATGCAAATTCTAACAATTTGACATTAATCTAATTCATATAGCTAAAACTAACTCTAAAATTTCTAACATTTCTATATATATAACTAACATTTCTAATATTTCTATAACTAAAAAACAGAAAAATTGGTAACATTTCTATAAATATTTCTATAACTAAAATACAGAAAAATTTGTAACATTTCTATATAACTAACATTTATAATATTTCTACAACTAAAAAACATTTCTAATATTTCTATAACTAAAAAACAGAAAAATTGCTAACATTTCTATAACAATGTGTGTGTGTGTGTATGTGTGTGTGTGTGTGGACATGGCGGCCGGGTCACAGGAGCTCACCGGCGAGGCGCAACGATGGGGGGTGGCGATGGGGACGGAGACGGGCGGTGAGGACGGCGATGGGGACGGGGCGGCGATGACGGGGACGGGGACGACGGGAGGCCGGGGCGAGGCGCGGCGACGGGGAGAATGGGGATGGGGACGGCGACGGCGACGGCGAGGCGACGGGACGACGACGGGGACGGCGACGGCGACGGGGGCAGCGACGAGGGGCGGCGGCGATGGGGCAGAGGAGAAGAAGTAGAGGGAGAACGAAACTGACGAATTTTTTTGAAGGGTTTTCTTATATAGAACACCCCTTTAGTACCGGTTGGAGCCACCAACTGGTACTAAAGGTCTGTTTTGGCCAGGCGAAGCGGCGGGAAGCGCTCAATTTTAGTACCAGGTGGTAGCACCAACCGGTACTAAAGACCCCCCCTTTAGTACCGGTTGGAGCCACGACCCGGTACTAAAGGGTGTGCGCTGCCAGGCGAGGGGCGCAGAAGTTTTGTCCCACCTTGCTAGTTTAGGAGCGCCAGGACCAGTTTATAAGCCCCGGCGCGGGCACTGCATTGAGCTCCTCTCAATAGCAGGCCTTCTGGGCCTACCTCTCCTACTCTGCTTGTGGGCCTACTGGGCTTGCGGGCCTGCATCCCGGCCAAACTACAGGTTGGGTTTCTAGTCGTATGCAGGCCGTTGTGGCGCAGTAGGCGGGCTTTTTTATTTTCTTATTTTTTTGCTTTATCTATTTTTGTTTTATTTATTTTGAGTTGTCTTTTGCTGTATTTAGAGTTTCTTTGTGAATATTACCGCAAAAAATTACAAACTTTCTATTAGTGCCGGTAGTTTACAAATTTGAATAGTTTACAATTTGAATTATTTGAAATTTGTGTGAACCACTAGTTTGTGAATAACTTAACTTTGAAAATAGATTTTTCAGTGATTCTTTTTTCTTATGTTTAATATTAGTGTGTTTTATCATTATATTCAATTTGGTAATGCTTAGGTTATTTAAAAAATGAAATGCCTTTGTAACGAAGTGCATCCAGTTTTTGCGGTAACCCTCTCTACTTTTTTGCACGTGCTATGTGGGTGAAATTATGATACCATGCCAACTTTCAACCTTTTCTGAGTTCATTTGAAATGCTTTTCAATTTCAGGGTCATTTAGCTGAAAAGATCAGTAAATTATGAAAAAATTTGTTTGCACATAAAATTTCTTCGCGTTTCAAATGCCAAAACACATAACTAGCTACCCTAACTATTACAGAGATTCCCTCCTGGGTGTGAAACACAGAAGAAAGTGATGATAGTGAAGCCGATCACATCCCAGATCTTTGGGTGTGAAACTTTTTCTTCGCGTGTGTCCCTTTGTGCCGTAACCATGGAAAATCTTCATCATTTAACGGGATGCTTGTGTCAATATTCACTGTGAATGGAGCAATTTCATCAAACTTTTCATAATCTCCTGACATGTTTGTCTTGTCATCCACTCCCATGATGTTTCTCTTCCCAGAAAGAACTATGTGCCGCTTTGGCTCATCGTATGATTCATTCACTTCCTTATCTTTTCTTTTTCTCAGCTTGGTAGACATGTCCTTCACATAGAAAACTTGTGCCACATCATTGGCTAGGACGAATGGTTCGTCTGCATACGCAAGATTGTTGAGATCCACTATTGCCATTCCATACTGCGGGTCTTCCGTTACCCCGCCTCGTGTCATATTGACCCATTTGCACCGAAACAAAGGGACCTTCAAACCACGTCTATAGTCAAGTTCCCATATGTCCTGTATATAACCATAATATGTTTCCTTTCCCATCTTGGTTTCTGCATCAAAGTGGACACCACTGTTTTGGTTGGTGCTCTTCTTATCTTGGGCGATCGTGTAAAATATATTACCATTTATCTCGTACCCTTTGTAAGTCATTATATTTGAAGATGGTAACTGGGACAGCAAGTACAGGTCATCTTCAATAGAGGCGTCATGCATGGTACGTGTCTGCAACCAGTTGGCGAAACTCCTGGTTTGTTCACGTGTAATCTAGTCATCAGACCGCTTCGGGTGTTTGGAGCGTAGCAAATTCTTGTGTTCGTCCATATACGGAGCCACCAAGGCGGAATTCTGTAGAACTGTGTAGTGTGCTTCGGTGAGAGAATGTCCGTCCATACATATAATTTGATCCCCTCCTAGCGTGCCTTTTCCATCTAGTCTGCCTTTATGCCGCGATTCAGGAACACCAATCGGCTTAAGGTCAGGAATAAAGTCAATACAAAACTCAATGACCTGCTCATTTTCATGGCCCTTGGAGATGCTTCCTTCTGGCCTAGCACGGTTATGAACATATTTCTTTAATACTCCCATGAATCTCTCAAAGGGGAACATATTGTGTAGAAATACAGGACCCAAAACGTTAATCTCTTCGCATAGGTGAACTAGGAAGTGCGTCATGATGTTGAAGAAGGATGGTGGGAACACCAACTCGAAACTGATAAGACATTGCACCAAATCATTCTCTAACCTTGGTATGATTTCTGGATCGATTACCTTCTGAGAGATTGCATTGAGGAATGCACATAGCTTCACAATGGCTAATCGAACGTTTTTCGATAGAAGCCCCCTCAATGAAACCGGAAGCAGTTGCGTCATAATCACGTGGCAGTCATGAGACTTTAGGTTCTGGAACTTTTTCTCTGCCATGTTTATTATTCCCTTTATATTCGACGAGAAGCCAGATGGTACCTTAATACTGAGCAGACATTCAAAGAAGATTTCCTTCTCTTCTTTGGTAAGTGCGTCGCTTGCATGACCCTGATGTATGCCGTCTTTTCCGTGCATACGTTGCTGGTCCTTCCGTGCCTCAGGTGTATCTTTTGTCTTCCCATACACGCCCAAGAAGCCAAGCAGGACCACACAAACATTCTTCGTCACGTGCATCATGTTGATTGCGGAGCGGACCTCTAGGTCTTTCCAATAGGGCAGGTCCCAAAATATAGATTTCTTCTTCCACACGGGTGCGCGTCCGTCAGCGTCATTCGGAACAGGTTGTCCACCAAGACCCTTTCCAAAGACCACCTTCAAATCCTTGATCATATCATGTACATTAGCACCAATACGGTGGCGAGGCTTTGTCCGGTGATCCGCCTCACCTTTGAAATGCTTGCCTTTCTTTCTTACGGATGTCTGCTCGGAAGAAATCGACGATGTCCCAGGTACACATTCTTCTTACAATTAGCCAAATATATACTGTCGGTATCGTCCAAACAGTGCGTGCATGCGCGGTATCCCTTGTTTGTCTGTCCTGAAAGGTTACTGAGAGTAGGCCAATCATTGATGGTCACGAACAGCAACGCCTTTAGCTCAAATTCTTCCCCCATGTGCTCATCCCACGTACGTACACCGGTTCCATTCCACAGTTGTAAGAGTTCTTCAACTAATGGCCTTAGGTACACATCAATGTCGTTGCCGGGTTGCTCAGGGCCTTGGATGAGCACTGGCATCATAATGAACTTACGCTTCATGCACAACCAAGGAGGAAGGTTATACAAACATAGAGTCACAGGCCAGGTGCTATGGTTTCTTCTCTGCTCCCCAAAAGGATTAATGCCATCTGCGCTTAGACCAAACCATACGTTCCTTGCGTCATATGCAAACTCCTTCCCGTACTTTATTTTGATTTTTCTCCACTGCGACCCGTCAGCGGGTACTCTCTACTTTCCGTCTTTCTTACGGTCTTCTCTGTGCCATCGCATCGCCTTGCCATACTCTTTGTTTTGGAACAAACGTTTCATCCGTGGTATTATAGGAGCATACCACATCACCTTGGCAGGAATCTTCTTCCTGGGGCGCTCGCCCTCGACATCACTAGGGTCATCGCGACTGATCTTATAGCGCAATGCACCGCATACCGAGCAAGCGCTCAAATCCTCGTACTCACCGCGGTAGAGGATGCAATCATTAGGGCATGCATGTATCTTCTGCACCTCTAACCCTAGAGGGCAGACAACCTTCTTTGCTTCGTACATACTCTCAGGCAATTCGTTGTCCTTTGGAAGCATATTCTTTATCATTACCAACAACTTTCCAAATCCCTTGTTAGATACATAATTCTCTGCCTTCCATTGCAGCAATTCCAGTGTGGTGCCCAGCTTTTTCTTATCACCTACGCAATTCGGGTACAACAATTTTTGGTGATCCTCTAACATGCGCTGCAACTTCTTCTTCTTCAAATCACTTGCGCAGTTTCTCTTTTCATCGGCAATGGCCCGACCTAGATCATCAATGGGCTCATCTGATGCCTCTTCTTCATCTTCTTCCCGCATTGCCGGCTCAGGTTCTTCCCGCATTACCGGCTCATCTTCTTCCCCCATTGTTGTATCATCGTATTCAGGGAACCCATGGCCAGGATAGCTGTCGTCGTCCTCTTCTTCTTCATTGTCTTCCATCATAACCCCTCTTTCTCCGTGCTTAGTCCAAACATTATAGTGGGGCATGAAACCGGACTCAAACAGGTGGACATGAATGGTTCTTGACATAGAGTAATTGTGACCATTCTTACAGCTAGCACATGGACAAGGCATAAGACCATCCGCCCGCTTGTTTGCCTCAGCCGCAAGCAGAAAAGTATGCACACCATTAATGTACTCGGGAGAGCATCGGTCATCGTACATCCATTGCTGGCTCATCTCCAATACACAGCACCGAAAACACCAAATTAATACAATACATAATGTTCATACATAAAGTTCATACAACACTTAAATGCAACAAATAAATAACTCTCTAGCTAAAGCATTTAAATGCAACAACAAATGCGATCAAGATCGCAACTAAGGTAACAATTGATCCAACAGCATAATGACACCAAGCCTCACTATCAATGGCATATTTTCTAATCTTTCTCATCTTCAAGCGCATTTTCTACATCTTGATCTTGTGATCACCGACGACACCGGCAACATGAAACTCCAATTCCATCTTCTCCCCCTCAATTCTTTTCAATTTTTCTTTCAAATACTCATTTTCTCTTTCAACTAAATTTAACCTCTCAACAATAGGGTCGGTTGGAATTTCCGGTTCACATACCTCCTAGATAAAAATATCTATGTCAACTTGATGGGCATAATTTGTCATAAACACGAAATGCAACAAATAGTTTTAAAAGAGAATATACCACATTCGAATCATAACAAGGACGAGGGCCGACGGGGACGGATATCAAAACCATGGCACTATGTATAACAAACAACGTACGGGTAAGATAATTATACGAGTAACTATATATCCAAATCACACAAACATCAATTTTTTATATAAAATTTCATGAACAAGAGGCTCACCACATGGTGGTGTCGGTGACGGGACGGTGCGGGCGATCGACGGTGGTTACGATGGAGATTTAGAAGGCACTGAGTAAACCACACCTACATATGCAAACTAAGTGTTATTTTGACCTCAATTTGCATATAAATCAAATACTACCACATATAATTCTTCCCAAATTAATAAAACCCACAATTAATCACTATATGAACCAATGCAAGAGCTATTCTAGAAATGAGAGATGAAAGGACAAAGTTGCAAACCTTTGTGATCATTTGAATGGATGGGGGCCTGCAAATCTTGACAAATTTTGGGACAAATTTGTGATGAACTCGAGAGGAAGAAGGGAAGAACAGAGGAGAGGGAGAGGGGAAAGGGGGAAGAACAGAGTGCGGGTGGACGAAGGGTTTATATAGGACGACCTTTAGTATCGGTTCGTGCCACGAACCGTTACTAAAGGTGCTTGAGGGGCCCCAGTCTGACAACATCCTGCCACCACTTTCTTTAGTACCGGTTCGTGGCACGAACCGATGCTAAAGGTTCGCCACAAACCGGTGCTAAAGAGCTCCTCCCGCCTAGCCATTGGAACCGGCACTAATGGACACATTAGTGTCGGTTCTGTTACAAACCGGGACTAATGTGTCTCACATTTGACCATTTTTCTATTAGTGCTAGCAATGGTGGAAGGAAAAAAAGTGCATATAATCCATGGACTCAACATTAGTCACAAAGAACTCATATACTTATTGCGAAAGTCTAGAAGTTATCAAAGCAAAGTATTACGCGCATGCTCCTAGGGGGATAGATTGGTAGGAAAAGACCATCGCTCATCCCGGCCGCCACTCATAAGGAAGACAATCAATAAATAAATCATGCTCCGACTTCATCACATAACGGTTCACCATACGTGCATGCTACGGGAATCAAAAACTTTAACACAAGTATTTCTCAAATTCACAACTACTCAACTAGCATGACTCTAATATCACCATCTTCATATCTCAAAACAATTATCAAGCATCAATCTTTTCTGTATTCAACGCACTCAAAAGAAAGTTTTACAAATCTTGAATACCAAGCTTATTATTATTATTAATCAATTTACCATGCTATTTAAGACTCTAAAAATAATCTAAGTGAAGCATGAGAGATCAATAGTTTCTTTAAAACAAATCCACCACCGTGCTCTAAAAGATATAAGTGAAGCACTAGAGCAAAAACTATATAGCTCAAAAGATATAAGTGAAGCACATAGAGTATTCTATCAAAATCCAATTCATGTATGGCTATCTCAAAAGGTGTGTACAGCAAGTATGATTGTGTTAAACTAAAAAGCAAAGACTCTAATCATACAAGACGCTCCAAGCAAAACACATATCATGTGGTGAATAAAAATATAGTTCCAAGTAAAATTACCGATGGAAGTAGACGAAAGAGGGGTTGCCTTCCGGGGGCATCCCCAAGCTTTGACTTTTTGGTTTCCTTGGATTATCTTGGGGGTGCCATGGGCATCCCCAAGCTTAGGCTCTTGCCACTCCTTGTTCCATAACCCATCAAAAGATTTCACCAAAAACTTAAAAACTTCACAACACAAAACTCAACAGAAATCTCGTGAGCTCTGTTAGCAAAAGAAAACAAAAGACCACTTCAAGGTCCTGTAATGAACTCATTCTTTATTTATATTGGTGTTAAACCTACTTTATTCGAACTTCTCTATGGATTATAAACTATTTTACTAGCCATAGATTCATCAAAATAGGCAAACAACACACGGAAAACAGAATCTGTCAAAAATAGAACACTCTGTAGTAATCTGTAATTAACACACACTACTGCAACTCCAAAAAATCAGCCAAAATAGGACGACCTAGGCAATTTGTTTATTGATCAGTAGCAATTGGAATAAGTATTTTATCACGTACTGGTAATTTTTAATAATTGTTTTCGTGAACAAAAAGTTTCTGAAAATTACAGCAAGATCAAATAACTATCATCCAAGAAGAACCTATGTCAGCACCCCGATTCCAAGTCACTTCGATCTAGCCGGTAACACCTCATATCACATTGCGGCCTCACGCATGGTATCCCACGAGTGTCACCTTACCATGGCCCGGGACCATTTGCGCCTTTTGGCTCACATATATGATAGTGTCGCTAGCATCCATATGACAGAGAACCCGGGCCGACATGGCTAGTCATGAACCAAAAGCGGCACAGACCTATGGAGACAGGCATACATGAATCACATCGAACATGTCGGTCATCAGCGAGTGAATCCGGGCTGTAGCACTGGGCTAACAGGACTCCGGGGAACCCGGGCTGTAGCAGGCTAGGCAGGACTCCGGATGTCACCGCGTGACATTTCCCCGAAGGGACAGACATAGGAACAAAGTGAAACACATGCCGGCCAGTCAAGTGTCCAGAGCAGTAGTTCCGGGCTAGCAGGACTCCGGTGAACCGGTCTGTAGCGGACTACTATCGCTCAGGAAGCACTAGACTACATTTCCCCATATGAGAGGCTGGCAAGGATAAACAACTAGATTGTCGGATCCCGCTCATACCGAGCATTTCAATCATACACACAATATGCCCGATATGAGTGCATACAACATGGCATCACAACAAAACTCTACAACTCAAGTACTTTATTTAAAAGCTCCAGAGAGCCATACATAACATGTTCATACAGGTAGGGGTCACACGACCCGACACTCAAGTCATACAATCATACAAGCACATGCGGAAGCAACTAGTCTGAGTACAGACACTAGAAAGAAAGAAGGCTTCTCGAAGCCTGTCTATCTACATAGGGCCCTCCATGGCCAGGATCACCACCTGGGTGGCTAGTCACTCGTCGACATAAAGTTCTACGTAGAACCCATCGGAGGGGGCGGTGTTGTTGTCTGAAAACAGTAATTAAGCAAACATGAGTACAAAGGTACTCAGCAAGTCTTACAACAGAACCTACTATACATGCTCATTCTCAAGAAGGTGGTGGAGTTATTGCAACAAGCCAGCTTTGACTCTTGGCTAAGCTATCCTATGAGACTCCACTAGTAAAATAGTTTTCGCACACGAGTCCACTAATCACCAACACAATACTCCACCGGGGATCCTCCCTCGTCATCCTACGAGAGGGCCATCCTCGGTACTCACACTTACCTTGAGTCTTTTAGTAGTATCCATTAACTTGTCTATGAACTGTATAGGCAACCAAGTAGTTCTTTACCGCCGACATGGCTATTCAAATAGTTTTATACCCTGCAGGGGAGTACTTCATCACACATGTTTCCACCACTTAGCGTCTGCACACGACATGTGCTTGGCAGACTTTAAGCGAAAACCGACGTGGGTGTAGACCACGACCTGACTAACTGCACAAGTCTCTAGTCCAAGTTTATCGCCTATTCAGGTTTCATCCGCAAGGAAATCCGGCTGGGGTGTCCTCAACGGCCCCAAACGATGTGTACAGGGTCTCGAGATGCCAAACGGGTGCCCGGCATACCCGGCCACAGTGTATCTACCGCATCATAGCCCACCCCTAGGGCCAACGCTACGCACGGCCGCCAACACATAACCTACAAACACCAGAAACTAGTTGCAACTCCTGGACAGAGGGCGAGAGGGGTCAGTAAGTCGAGCGCGGTCATATTTCAGGGCCCAATGTGTGGTAGTAGCTGAATCTTAAATCACGCATACAGATCTCAGTTCCTACGAACGGTCTCAATGAAACAACCCACCATGTACTCCTACATGGCCTCTCATCGATAACTTTACCAAAACATGTTCAACACATCCCTCACATTACCGACATAATCATTTCACTCTAGCCCATCACCTAGATGAACCAGACCTGACACAACTCTAATCATAGCAGGCACAGCAAGGTAGGAATCACACACATGGCTCAATCAACTCCTACACATGCTAGTGGGTTTCATCTAGTTACTGTGGCAATGACAGGTCATGCAGGGGATAAGGGTTCAACTACCGTAGCACACAGTAGTTTAAATCGCGTTGTCTTAATGCAGTAAACAAGAGCAGAAGCGAGAACATGGGATTGTATCAGAATGATCAATGGGTTGCTTGCCTGATGTAGTGGTAGTAGGGTACTGCCCTTCAGACGGATACTCGGGGTTATCCTCGGAGGCAAAACCTACCACGAAAGACACACCGAACATAATCAACACAAGACAATATGCAACAATATGATGCATGCTATGACATGGCAAAATGAATGTGTCTTGGCCTAATGCAAGCTAAAACAGAAAGGAATGAACCCATTTGAATCAAAGATTCAAATGATAGTTCATTTAACTTAGCCTTATTGGTGCATTATCTTATTTTTCTTAAACAGCAAGGTTATCTTGTTTTGTCATGCATGAAACCATTACAGATGGATAGATTGAATTTTTCTGATCATTTTTTCATATATAAAACTTTGCATTTGGAGTTATGGTTGATTTTCTATTATTTTTAGAAGTTTTGGCTATTTTCTGGAATTTCCTATTAAAGAATAAATCCAGTAATTGAATTAATGCGTCAGCATGACATAAGTGTGACGTCAGCGGGTCAACTGGGTCGGCCAGGTTAAACCTGACTGGTGGGCCCTGTCTATCAGTGACTCAGCTAACTAACATGATTAAATTAACACTAACTAATTGTCAGTGGGGCCTCAGCCCACATGTTAGTGACTAAACTAATTAATATTAGTTAGTATTAATACTAAACTAATTAACAGGCCGGCCCCACCTGTCATAGACTCAGGGGAAAGTCAACTTGGGCCCACACGGGGTCAAACAAGGTCAAACTCGCCGGCGTTTAGCCGCCGGCGAGGCCAGACGCGGCGGAGCAGCGCGGGTTTTGCACTCCGGTGACCAAATGGACGGCGGAGACCATCTACGTGATGCGGGGAGTGAGCCGCATCGAGTGGTGGCAGTGGGTGGAGCTGGGGTGGCCGGAAACGACGCCGACGACGAGTTTGGCGGTGGCCGGAGCTCGGGTGAGGTCGAACTAGTCGCTAGGGGCATAGAGAGGCGCATGGTTTAGTGCGTTGAGCTCCTGGGGGTGCGGTAGGGCTAGTGGATAGGGTGGCGCGGCCATTGGGTGGCCGGAGCCTCGTCGGCGACGAGCTCCACGGCGGCGCGTGCGGGTGAGCTACGTGCAGTCGCTACGGGGCTCGAGAGAGGGAACAGAGAGGTTGGGGCGGTGGCTGAGCTCACGGGGGTCACGTTGAGGCAGTCGGTGAGGTCGGGGATGAGCTGATGCGGCGGGGACGGCGAAGGGGATCTCCGGTGGCCGGAGTTGAAGACGAGCTCGGTGCAGCGTCTCCGGGGCGAGCGAGCACTCAGGGATGGGTCGGGGCGAAGCAGTGGACGACGGCGGAGCTCGTGGACACGATGGCGCGGCGCGAGGACGACGGAGGGTGCGGCTACGACGACGGTGCGGCGGCAGGGGCGTCGGCCATGGTGGGGAACGGCAAGGGAGAGAGGCACGGGGGAATGGCGTGTCCAGGGGCTTCGGTGCGCGACGTGGAGGCGTCCAGGCGTCCAGGGGCGCGGGCGGCAAGCAGGTGGCGCCGTGGAGAGCTCAGGCACGCCGGCGTCACCTCCCTGCCTGCCTGGCGGGGAAGAAGAAGCTGGCTGGCGCGTGCCAGCACAGTGCTGGGCCGCCAGGTGGGCCGGCTGGTGAGCTAGGTGGGCTGCGCCAGGTAAGTTCCTCCCTCTCTCTCTCTTTTTGTTTTTTTATTTATTCTATTATTTCTGTATCTTCAGGGCTTTATTAAAAATGCCAGGGCATTTCCAAAAATCATAAAACTAATCATGGCTACTGCTTAGAATATATCCAACAGCAAACATTTTAGTTTATGATTATTTGAGCATTTAAAATATTTTATAGTATTTAAATGCCCAAATGCAAATACTATAAGAATTAATCCAATGACCTTAAGATGTCCTAGAAAAATGTGCACCATTTTTGTCAAAGGTTTTAACCCAGAACAAAAAGGGTGGGCTTTTTAGAAGGGCATTTCAGGTTCATTGAAAAAGTTTTCAGTAAACCCTAGTTGTTCCAAGGGGGGGTGCTGGGGGTTCTGTCATCCCCATTTCAGTTTTCTGGGAATTTAAACATTATGCACATGTTCAACCAATCCTAATGCATGACTAACACAGGGATGTGACAACTCACCCCCACTCAAAAGAATCTCGTCCCGAGATTTAGGATCCTCCGGGAAGAAGGTGGGGTACTCGAATCGAAGACGATCCTCCCTTTCCCAAGTGGCTTCTTTCTCGGAATGGTGTGACCATTGAACCTTGAGAAACTTGATATTATGGCGTCGAGTGGTACGTTCGGCTTGATCAAGGATACGAACAGGATATTCCCGATATGAGATTTTATCTTGTAGATCAAGCGTTTCGTGGTCCACTCCATGGATAGGATCCGTGAAGCAACACCTGAGTTGAGAAACGTGGAAGACATCATGAACTCTGGAAAGATGTGAAGGTAATTCCAATTGGTAGGCAACTTCTCCTCATTTGGCAAGAATGCGAAAGGGTCCGATGTAACGAGGAGCCAATTTGCCTTTGATACCGAAACGATGGGTTCCCTTTAACGGAGTAACCCGAAGGTAAGCCTTCTCGCCGACTTCATAAGTCATGAGCTTATGTTTACGATCATATTGGCTCTTTTGACGAGATTGGGCTGTTTTCAATTTCTCACGAATAACAAGAACCTGCTCCTCTGCTTCCTGAATCATATCCGGGCCAAAGAGTTGTCTTTCCCCAGTTTCTGACCAGTTAAGAGGCGTTCGACATTTTCGTCCATAGAGAACTTCGAAAGGAGCTTTGCCCAAGCTAGCTTGATAACTATTGTTATAAGCAAACTCCGCGAATGGAAGGCATTTCTCCCAACCCATTCCGAATGAGATGACAGAAGCTCGGAGCGTATCTTCTAGAATTTGATTGACTCGCTCTACTTGACCACTTCATTGAGGATGGAAGGCGGTGCTAAAAGAGAGACGAGTTCCCATAGCATTTTGGAAACTTTCCCAAAATCGAGAGGTGAAGAGACTCCCATGGTCTGAGTTAATTTCCAATGGAACACCATGAAGAGACACTATTCGGGAGATGTATAAGTTAGCTAGCTGGCTAGCGGTGATACTCTCACGAACAGGTAGAAAGTGGGCTACTTTGGAAAGACGGTCGATCACGATGAAGATGGCATTATTCCCTCTCTTGGTCCTGGGAAACCCAGTAATGAAATCCATACTGATTTTTTCCCATTTCCACTCAGGAATATCCAAAGGTTGAAGGGTGCCAGCAGGCCGTTGATGCTCTGCTTTAACACGACGACAGACGTCGCAGCTAGCAATGTATTGAGCAATTTCTTTCTTCATCGTAGTCCACCAAAACCTCTGGCGTAGGTCTGGATACATCTTGGTACTACCGGGATGAATGGTGAGAGGGGAGTCATGAGCTTCCTTGAGAATCAACTAGCGTAGATGTTGTTTCTTGGGAACCACCAAGCGGTTCTCGAAGAAGACATCACCTCGCTCATCCATGGAAAAACATTTAGCAACTTCACTAGCAATCTTTTCCTTAATCCGGAATATGCCCTTATCACGCTTCTGGGCAGCTATGATTTGATCCGTAAGGGTAGGTTTCGCCACCAGGGTGGATAGGAATCGTCAAGGAACAATGTGAAGATTAAGCTTACGAAATTCCTCATGGAGAAGTGGTTGACTTTGTTGTAACATCAGATTGTTACAATAGGACTTACGACTTAGTGCATCAGCCATGACATTGGCTTTGCCCGGGGTGTAAGTTATTCCTAAGTCGTAATCCGAGATCAACTCGACCCAACGTCATTGCCTGAGATTCAAATCCGGTTGGGTGAATATATATTTCAAACTTTGGTGATCGGTGAAGATCTCGCGACGATTACTGAGAAGGTATTGTCGCCACGTTTTGTGTGGATGGACTACAGCTGCAAGCTCTAGATCATGTGTGGGATAGTTTTCCTCATGTGGGTGTAATTGCCGTGAAGCATAGGAAATTACCTGACGATCTTGCATGAGTATGCAACCTAGTCCTTGTCGCGAGGCATCGCAATAGATAATAAAGTCCTTGGAGAAATCTGGTGGTACCAGTACGGGAGCAGATGGCAGGCGTCTTTTCAGTTCCTGAAAGCTGAACTCGCACCGTGGAGTCCACTCGAACTTTTTATCTTTCTTAAGGAGTTCAGTTAGAGGTTTAGCAACCTTGGAGAAATTCTCGACGAAGCGGCGGCGGCAACCTTGGTTGTTTTTCCTCCTTTATTTAGATTAGCTTGATTACCCCTTGTAATCCCCCTTGTACTTGTACTTGTCTTGCCTTTTAATAAAGTTTTGATATGCTGTGGGTGTTTTTCCCTACAGTCCCTAGTCAAAAAAAGAAGCTCCGAACTTGCTTGACCATCTCAGGTGGAGTCCAATCAAGGACGGCTTGAACTTGCTCGGGATTGACAGCAATACCCTTACCAGAGATTACATGGCCTAGATAGGTCACTTCTCGCAACCAAAATTCACACTTGGAGAATTTGGCATAAAGGCGATGCTCTCAAAGTTTCGTCAATACCAGCCTTAGATGTTCGGCATGTTCCTCTTCATTCTTGGAGTAGATGAGTATGTCATCGAGGTATACTACGACGAATTTATCCAAATACTCCATAAAGACCGAGTTCATTAACCGAGAGAAGGTGGCTAGGGCATTGGTTAGACCTAAGGACATAACAGTGTACTCATATTGGCCATAGCGAGTAACAAAGGCCGTTTTTGGAATGTCCCCGTTTCTGATTTTGATTTGATGGTAGCCCAATCTCAAATCCATCTTGGAAAAGACTGAGGATCCAGCGAGCTGATCATACAGATCGTTGATCCTGGGAAGCGGATACTTGTTCTTGATGGTGACCAAGTTGACAAGTCGGTAATCTACAACCATCCGATCCGTTCCATCCTTCTTCTTGACAAAGAGGACGGGGCAAGCCCAAGGAGAGGAACTAGGACGGATGAAACCCTTTTTCAAGGACTCATCGAGTTGGTTCTTAAGCTCGGCTAGTTCTAAGGGTGCCTTCTTATAGGGTCTTCTAGAAATTGGAACGGTTCCTGGAACAAGGTCTATCACAAACTCGACATCCCTGTCAGGTGGAACACCTGGCAGTTCTTCTGGAAAGACATCCGGAAAGTCTCAGACTATCGGAACATCCTCAAGGTCTGGAACGGGGTTGGCATTTAGGGAGTAAAGCTGGCGCTTGGCCACTCGAGTTAAGACATTGACTGTCTTGCCCAATGGGTGAGTAAGTTGAACGGTTCTAGTGGCACAATCAACCTTAGCATAATGAGCTGACATCTAGTCCATACCCAAGATGATGTTTATGTCCAAGGACTTGAGAGCTATTAAGGATGCAAGGAAGACAAGTCTATCGACAAGAATTTCGTTCCCATGGCTTACTCTAGAAGTTTGCCATCTAGAGCCAGGGGTTTGAATTTCCATGGTAGCGGGCATGTCACAGAATGTCGTGTTATGCAATCGAGCATAGTTCTCGGATATGAATGAATGAGATGCTCCAGTATCGAAAAGAACAGATGCTGGATGGAAATTAACAAGGAGGGTACCAAGGACGACGTTAGGATCCGCATGAGCCTCCTCGGCTGAAACATAGTTGACATGGCCACGTGCAGTGGTGACCGTCTTGGCGTAGATTGTCTTTCCCGCTATCTTACCACGACCAACGGACTTTCCAGACTGATTGGGGTTGTTGTTCTGAGGACACTCTCGACTATAGTGACCCAGCTCTCCACACTTGAAACATGTCACAACATTGGGGCGTGGAGCAGCATTAGCAGCGGGGCCACCATAGGGCTTTGATGGTGCAAACTGCTGGTTGGGACGAGGTGCCTCAAAGGATGGCCTCGGAATGAACCTGGGTGGCAGTGCCGTGCTTGGAATCCACACCCGGCGCTTCTGAGATCCAGAGCCGGATGAAGAGCCAAAATCACGAGAGTGCTTGCGTGAAGCGTCATAATCAGACTGGCCTGTCTCAGCACTGATGGCTTTATTGACCAACTTCTGAAAGGAGGTGCACTCGTGCAGACGAAGATCATGGCGAAGCTCAGGGCTAAGTCCCTTGCGGAACCTTGCCCGCTTCTTAGCGTCGGTGGATACGTCTTCAGGAGCATATCGTGCCAGATTCCCAAATTCACGACTATATGCATCCACAGTCAGTCTTCCTTGGGTGAAATTGCAGAACTCTTCTCTCTTGCGATCTATGAGACCTTACGGAATGTGATGCTCACGGAAAGCCTCACTGAATTCAGCCCAAGTAGTGATTTGGCCGACCGGGCGCATAGCTTCAAAATTTTCCCACCAAAGGCTAGCAGGGCCTTCGAGGTGATAGGCAGCATAAGTAACCTTATCAGCTTCAGCTACGTTGGCAGAACGTAGCTTGTGGGTGATGCTGCGGAGCCAGTCATCCGCGTCGAGGGGCTCGACGGAATGGTTAAACTTTGGTGGGTACAGCTTGATAAAGTCATTGATTGACACCAAGTCATTTCGCTGATGGCGTGCAGTGTTCTGCTCAATCTGCTCTAGCAAGCGGTTAGTCTCACGCTTGTGTCTTTCCGCCTCCAGCATCACTTCGGCCAGAGAAGGCGGGTGAGGCAGATTTTCACCCCTAACTGCACTGGCTTCCCCCTGCTCCGGGGCAGCAGGGTTGCTGCGGGTGTTGACCATCCTAGGGGAAAACAAGACAACGGTTTAGATAAGGATGGCACAAACTTAGCAAGGAAGTGCAGAATGTAATGGATAACACGGAATTTAGAGATGTTCATCCTGTTGGGGAACGTAGCAATAATTCAAAATTTTCCTACGTGTCACCAAGATCAATCTAGGAGATGCTAGAAACGAGAGAGAGTTGCCCCCCAAGCCAAGCAGGTGGAGGCTTGCCTCCCAAGCCTGGTGGAGCGCCCCACCTCCCCAAGTAACGTGGGAAAGGGTGTGGGGGGCGCACCACCCCTTAGTGGGCTGGTTTGCCCCTTCCCCTTTGGCCCATGAGGCCCTCCAACACTTGCCGGGGCTCCCGAAACACCTTTCGGTCATGCTCGCCATAGCCTGGTACCTCCAGAACACTTCCGGACTCCAATACCCTTCGTCCAATATATCAATCTTCACCGCCGGACCATTCCGGAACTCCTCGTGACGTCCGAGATCTCATCCAGGACTCCGAACTACCTTCGGTAACCACATACTATTTCCCATAACAACTCTAGCGTCACCGAACCTTAAGTGTGTAGACCCTACGGGTTCGGGAACCATGCAGACATGACCGAGACACCTCTCCGGCCAATAACCAATAGCGGGATCTGGATACCCATATTGGCTCCCACATGTTCCACGATGATCTCATCGGATGAACCACGATGTCGGGGATTCGATCAATCCCGTATTCAAATCCCTTTGTCAATCGGTATGTTACTTGCCCGAGATTCGATCGTCGGTATCCCAATACCTTGTTCAATCTCGTTACCGGCAAGTCACTCTACTCGTTCTGTAACGCATGATCCCGTGACTAACTTCTTAGTCACATTGAGCTCATTATGATGATGCATTACCGAGTGGGCCCAAAGATACCTCTCCGTCATACGGAGTGACAAATCCCAGTCTCGATTCATACCAACCCAATAGACACTTTCGGAGATACCTGTAGTGCACCTTTATAGCCACCCAGTTATGTTGTGACGTTTGGTACACCCAAAGCACTCCTATGGTATCCGGGAGTTGCACAATCTCATGGTCTAAGGAAATGATACTTGACATTAGAAAAGCTTTAGCATACGAACTACATGATCTTGTGCTAGGCTTAGGATTGGGTCTTGTCCATCACATCATTCTCCTAATGATGTGATCCCGTTATCAATGACATCCAATGTCCATGTTCGGGAAACCGTAACCATCTATTGATCAATGAGCTAGTCAACTAGAGGCTTACTAGGGACATGGTGTTGTCTATGTATCCACACATGTATCTGATTTCCTATCAATACAATTCTAGCATGGATAATAAACGATTATCATGAACAATGAAATATAATATAATAA
Source organism: Triticum urartu (assembly GCF_056163025.1). Lineage (NCBI taxonomy): Eukaryota > Viridiplantae > Streptophyta > Magnoliopsida > Poales > Poaceae > Triticum > Triticum urartu. Next base: position 635,898,590 of record NC_141879.1, read on the forward strand.
TAACCAATTTATTATTGCCTCTAGGGCATATTTCCAACAGTCTCCCACTTGCACTAGAGTTAATAATCTAGTTCACATCGCCATGTGATTAACACTCACAGGTCACATCACCATGTGACCAACATCCAAAGAGTTTACTAGAGTCACTAATCTAGTTCACATCACTATGTGATTAACACTCAATGAGTTCTGGGTTTGATCATGTTATGCTTGTGAGAGAGGTTGTAGTCAACGTGTCTACCTTATTCAGATCCCTATGTATTTCGCAAAACTTTATGTCATATCGTAGATGCTGCTACCATGTTCCACTTGGAGCTATTCCAAATTTTTGCTCCATTATAGGTATCCGGTATCTCTACTCAGAGCTATCCGGATAGGTGTTAAGCTTGCATCGACGTAACTCTTTACGTCGAACTCTTTATCACCTCCATAACCGAGAAACATTTCCTTATTCCTCTAAGGATAATTTTGACCGCTATCTGGTGATCCACTCCTAGATCACCTTTGTACCCTCTTTCCAGACATGTGGCAAGGCACACATCTAGTGCGATACTCAGCATGGCATACCGTATAGAGCCTATGACAAAAGCATAGGGGACGACCTTCGTCCTTCCTCTTTCTTCTGCTGTGGTCAATCTTTGAGTCTTACTCAACTTCACACCTTACAACTCAGGTAAGAACCCCTTCTTTGACTGATCTATTTTGAACTCCTTCAAAAACATGTCAAGGTGTGCGTTCTTTGAAAGTATCATTAGGCGTTTTGATCTATCTCTATAGATCTTGATGCCCAATATGTAAGCAGCTTTATCCAGGTCTTCCTTTGAAAATCACTCTTCAAACAACCGTTTATGCTTTCCAGAAATTCTACATTATTTCGAATCAACAATATGTCATCCACATATACTTATCAAAAATGTTGTAGTGCTCCCACTCACTTTCTTGTAAATACAAGTTTCTAGCAAACATTGTATAAACCTAAAAGCTTTGATCACTCCATCAAAGCATATATTCCGACTCCGAGATGCTTGCTCTAGTCCATAGAAGGATTGTTGGAGCCAGCATACCTTTTAGCATCCTTAGGATCGACAAAACCTTTTATTGTATCACATACAACTTTTTCTTACGGAAACTGGTAAGAAAACTTGTTTTGACATCCATCTGTCAGATTTCATAATCGAAAAATACAGCTAATCCTAACATGATTCCGACGGACTTAAGCATCACTACGGGTGAGAAATTCTCATTGTAGTCAACTCCTTGAACTTGTGAAAAGACTCTTTCCCACAAGTCGAGCTTCATAGACGGTAAAATTACCGCCCACGTCCGTCTTCTTCTTAAAGATCCATTTATCTCAATGGCTTGCCGATCATTGGGCAAGTCCATCAAAGTCCATACTTTGTTCTGATACATGGATCCTATCTCGGATTTCATGGCTTCTAATCATTTGTCGGGACACGGGCCCACCATCGCTTCTCCATAGCTCGTAGGTTCATTGTTGTCTAACAACATGATATCTAAGACAGGATTACCGTACCACTCAGGAGTAGTACATATCCTTGTCGACCTACGAGGTTCGATAGCAACCTGATCCGAAGCTTCATGATCACTATCATTAACTTCCTATTCAACAGAGGTAGGCGCCACAGAAAACATCTTTCTGTGTTGCATCACTCTCTGGTTGAAGTAAAGGTTCAACAACCTCATCAAGTTCTATCTCCCTCCCACTCAATTCTTTCGAGAGAAACTCCTTCTCGAGAAAGGACCCGTTCTTAGTGACAAACAATTTGCCCTCGGATCTGAGATAGAAGGTGTACCGAACTGTCACCTTTGGGTATCCTATGAAGATGTGTTTGTCTGCTTTGGGTTCGAGCTTCTCCGGCTGAAGCCTTAAGCATCGCAGCCCCAAACATTAAGAAATGACAACTTTGGTTTCTTGCCAAACCAATGTTCGACATCGTCTCAATGGACTTAGATGGTGCCCTATCTAAAGTGAATGCAGTTGTCTCTAACGCATAACCTCAAAATGAAAACGGTAGATCGTCAAGAGACATCATAGATCGCACCATATCTCATAGGGTTTGATTACGACGTCCGGACACACCATTACCCTGTGGTGTTCCAGGTGGCTTCAACTGTGAAACAATTCCACAATGTCTTAAGTGTTTGCCAAACTCATAACTCAGAAATTCTCATTGATCAGATCGTAGGAATTTGATCTTCTTGTTATGATGATTCTTAACTTCACTCTGAAATCGCTTGAACTTTTCAAACGTTTCAGACTTGTGCTTCATTAAGTAAATATACCTATATCTACTCAAATCGTCAGTGAAGATGAGAAAATAGTGATATCCACCGCACGCTTCAATTCTCATTGGATCACACGCATCAGCATGTATGATTTCCAACAAGTCACTTGCCCATTTCATTGTACCTGAAAACGGGGTCTTAGTCATCTTGCCCATGAGGCATGGCTCGCATGTGTCAAGCGATTCAAAATCAAGTGACTCCAAACATCCATCGACATGGAGTTTCTTCATGCATCTTATGCCAATATGACCTAAGCGGAAGTGCCACAAGAAAGTGGTACTATCATTAATAACTCTACATCTTTTGGCATGAACATGTGTATTACCACGACCGAGATTCAATGACTCATTCACATAGGGTGCATGACCATGAAAGGTATTATTCATGTAAACAGAATAACCATTATTCTCTAACTTAAATGAATAACCGTATTGCAATGAACATGATCTAATCATATTCATGCTCAACGTAGACACCTGATAACATTTATCTAGGTTCAATACTAATCCTGAAGGCAGATGGAGCGTGCAATGGTGCTCATCAACTTTGGAAACACTTCCAACACACATTGTCACCTCGCCCTTAGCCAGTCTCCGTTTGTCCGTAGCTTTTGCTTCAAGTCACCAATAATAGCAACTGAACCGGTATCCAATACCCAGGTGCTACCAGGAGTACTAGTGAGGTACACATTAATAACACGTATATACTTTGTTGAAGTTGCCAGCCTTCTTGTCTACCATGCATTTGGGGTAATTCCGCTACTAGTGACCGTTCCCCTTACAATAGAAGCACTTAATCTCGGGTTTGGGTTCAACCTTGGGTTCCTTCACTTGAGCGGCAACTGGTTTGCCATCCATGAAATTTTCCTTCTAGCCCTTGCCCTTCTTGAAACCAGTGGTCTTGTTAAACCATCAACACTTGATGCTCCTTCTTGATTTCTACCTTTTGCGGTCTTAAGCACCGCGAACAGCTCCGGGATCAACTCCATCCCTTGCATGTCATAGTTCATCACGAAGATCTAGTAGCTTAGTGATAGTGGCTAGAGAACTCTATCAATCAATATCTTATCTGGAAGTTTAACTCCCACTTGATTTAAGTGATTGTAGCACCCGGACATTCTGAGCACATGCTCACTAGCTGAGCTATTCTCCTCCATCTTGTTGGCAAAAGAACTTGTCAGAGGTCTCATACCTCTCAACACGGGCATGAGCCTGAAATCCCCATTTCAGCTCTTGAAACATCTCATATGTCTTATGGCGTTCAAAACGTCATTGGAATCCCGATTCTAAGCCGTAAAGTATGGTGCACTAAACTATTAAGTAGTCATCAGGATGTGTCTGTCAGGTGTTCACAACATCCACAGACGACGTTGTACGGGTTTGCACATCGAGCGGTGGATCAAAGACGTAAGCCTTCTGTGTAGCAGTGATGACACTCCTCGGACTACGGTCCCAGTCCGCATCATTGCTTATAATATCTTTCAACTTGGTCTTTCTCTATGAACGTATTGAAACAGGGAGCTACAACGTGAGCTATTTATCTACAACATATTTGCAAAGACAATTTAGACTATGTTCATGATAATTAAGTTCATCTAATCAAATTATTTAATGAACTCCCACTCAGATAGACATCCCACTAGTCATCTAAGTGAAACATGATCCGAGTCAACTAGGCCATGTCCGATCATCACGTGAGACGGACCAGTCAACATCGGTGAACATCTTCATGTTGATCGTATCTTCTATATGACTCATGCTCGACCTTTCGGTCTTCCGTGTTCCAAGGCCATGTCTGTACATGCTAGGCTCGTCAAGTCAACCTAAGTGTATTGCGTGTGTAAATCTGGCTTACACCCGTTGTATTCGAACGTTAGAATCTATCACACCCGATCATCACGTGGTGCTTGGAAACAACGAACCTTCGCAATGGTGCACAGTTAGGGGGAACACTTTCTTGAAATTATTACGAGGGATCATCTTATTTAAGCTACCATCATTCTAAGAAAATAAGATGTAAAACATGATAAACATCACATGCAATCAAATAGTGACATGATATGGCCAATATCATTTGCTCCTTTTGATCTCCATCTTTGGGGCTCCATGATCATCGTTGTCACCGGCATGACACCATGATCTCCATCATCATGATCTCCATTATCGTGTCTTCTTGAAGTTGTCTCGTCATCTATTACTTCTACTACTATGGCTAACGCTTTAGCAATAAAGTATAGTAATTACATGACGTTTAAGTTGACACGCAGGTCATAAATAAATTAAGACAACTCCTATGGCTCCTGCCGGTTGTCATACTCATCGACATGCAAGTCATGATTCCTATTACAAGAACATGATCAATCTCATATATCACATATATCATTCATCACATCCTTTTGGCCATATCACATCACAAGGCATATGCTGCAAAAACAAGTTAGACGTCCTCTAATTGTTGTTGCCAGTTTTTACGTGGCTGCTATAGGTTTCTAGCAAGAACGTTTCTTACCTACGCCAAAACCACAACGTGATATGCCAATTTCTATTACCCTTCATAAGGACCCTTTTCATCGAATCCGATCCGACTAAAGTGGGAGAGACAGATACCCGCTACCCACCTTATGCAACTAGTGCATGTCAGTCGGTGGAACCAGTCTCACGTAAGCGTACGTGTAAGGTCGGACCGGGCCGCTTCATCCCACGATGCCGCCGAATCAAGATAAGACTAGTAATGGCAAGTAAATTGACAATATCGACGCCCACAACTTCTTTGTGTTCTACTCGTGCATAGAAACTACGCATAGACCTAGCTCATGATGCCACTGTTGGGGAACGTAGCAATAATTCAAAATTTTCCTACGTGTCACCAAGATCAATCTAGGAGATGCTAGCAATGAGAGAGAGGGAGTGCATCTTCATACCCTTGAAGATTGCTAAGCGGAAGCGTTACAAGAACGCGGTTGACGGAGTCGTAATCGTGGCGATTCAAATCGCGGAAGATCCGATCTAGCGCCGAACGGACGGCGCCTCCGCGTTCAACACACGTACAGCACGGGGACGTCTCCTCCTTCTTGATCCAGCAAGGGGAGAGGAGAAGTTGAGGGATAACTCTAGCAGCACGACGGCATGGTGGCAATGGAGCTCGTGGTTCTCCAGCAGGGCTTCGCCAAGCACTATGGAGGAGGAGGAGGTGTAGGAGGAGGGAGGGCTGCGCCAGGGAAGAGGTGTGGCTGCCCTCCCACCCCTCCACTATATATAGGGGCAAGGGGAGAGGGGGAGGCGCCCTAGGGTTTCCCCTAGGGGGCGGCGGCCAAGCAGATTGGATCTCCCTAGGGAAAATCCTAGGGAGACTTGCCCCCCAAGCCAAGCAGGTGGAGGCTTGCCAAGCCTGGTGGAGGCGCCCCACCTCCCCAAGTAACGTGGGAAAGGGTGTGGGGGGCGCACCACCCCATAGTGGGCTGGTTTGCCCCTTCCCCTTTGGCCCCTGAGGCCCTCCAACACTTGCCGGGGCTCCCGAAACACCTTTCGGTCATGCTCGCCATAGCCTGGTACCTCCAGAACACTTCCGGACTCCAATACCCTTCGTCCAATATATCAATCTTCACCGCCGGACCATTCCGGAACTCCTCGTGACGTCTGAGATCTCATCCAGGACTCCGAACTACCTTCGGTAACCACATACTATTTACCATAACAACTCTAGCGTCACCGAACCTTAAGTGTGTAGACCCTACGGGTTCGGGAACCATGCAGACATGACCGAGACACCTCTCCGGCTAATAACCAATAGAGGGATCTGGATACACATATTGGCTCCCACATGTTCCACGATGATCTCATCGGATGAACCACGATGTCGGGGATTCGATCAATCCCGTATTCAATTCCCTTTGTCAATCGGTATGTTACTTGCCCGAGATTCGATCGTCGGTATCCCAATACCTTGTTCAATCTCGTTACCGGCAAGTCACTTTACTTGTTCCGTAACGCATGATCCCGTGACTAACTGCTTAGTCACATTGAGCTCATTATGATGATGCATTACCGAGTGGGCCCAGAGATACCTCTCCGTCATACGGAGTGACAAATCCCAGTCTCGATTCGTACCAACCCAACAGACACTTTTGGAGATACCTGTAGTGCACCTTTATAGCCACCCAGTTACGTTGTGATGTTTGGTACACCCAAAGCACTCCTACGGTATCCGGGAGTTGCAAAATCTCATGGTCTAAGGAAATGATACTTGACATTAGAAAAGTTTTAGCATACGAACTACACAATCTTGTGCTAGGCTTAGGATTGGGTCTTGTCCATCACATCATTCTCCTAATGATGTGATCCCGTTATCAACGACATCCAATGTCCATGGTCACGAAACCGTAACCATCTATTGATCAATGAGCTAGTCAACTAGAGGCTTACTAGGGACATGGTGTTGTCTATGTATCCACACATGTATCTGAGTTTCCTATCAATACAATTCTAGCATGGATAATAAACGATTATCATGAACAATGAAATATAATATTATAATAACCAATTTATTATTTCCTCTAGGGCATATTTCCGACACATCCGTATGTCATGGTAATATAGAACTGCCATATATATACCAACGGTCTTACATACCATACATAGTTTAGTACAAGCCCGGGCTACAGTACAACTATGATGAAAGACGTTACATCTCATCGGAGGCATTCCAAGCTCCTATACATTATTTGTCTACACCTCCGGGATTGATTACACACAAAGTCATATTCCACAAATCACGCAGGACAGTGGAGATACAACTATTACAATGCTAGTGATACTACTACTAACTCAGACAGCTCCGTAGTAGTCCTCATAGAAGTCACCTCCATAGCCTGGAAGTTCAACGTGATCATCTGGGAACAGACGGTCCTGAGGAGCTTGTGGACCAAAGGGGCTAGTATGAGGTCTTGGACCAACCACTACTAGGGAAAAGGCTAGCAGCAGCGTGGGTTTTAGGCCTATCAGCAACGCGAGTACCCGCGCTACCAATAAGGCGCTACAGCTAACTCTTAGTAGTAGCGCTGCCTGTACCCGCACTACCACTATTGACTATAGAAGCAACGCTTTTCAGGAACGCGCTGCTATTACTTAGTTGTAGCGATTTCCCGGTCCAGCGCTACTATTATATCTTTCACCATTTCCCCATTCCGGCTTCGATAAACTGCAATTTCCAGATACTAGGTACTACTAGATATCAATTTCATAAAGCATTATAGGTACTAGGTAGTACTCCCTCGGTTTGAAATTACTCGTCGTGGTTTTAGTTCAAATTTGAACTCAAACCACGACGAGTAATTTGGAACCGAGTGAGTACTAGATAACAATTTCATATATACTCAACATGCATCCTCAAGCAGTACAAGGTGACATCGACGACAATCATCATATTTAGTTCTAGATGATATCGACGATGATCATCATATGTAGTTCTACATGATATCGACGACGATCATCATATGTAGTTCTAGTTGATATAGCCACATACACATATGTAGTTCTAGATGATATCGACGACGATCATCATCCTCAAGCCTGGGCGGTGGGTGTTCCTGATAGTAATTAGGATGGCCTGTCCAGCACGAAGATTCTTGCCAACGAGGAATCTCTTCCACCCAACCGAGTTCAAGTGTGTGCGACCATCTGTGCCCATGCGGTAAGTACATGTGGTGACGGAGCCCCTTGCGGTAAGGCGTAGTCCAACTGAGCCTTCCTCATCAGGCTCGATACCACAACTCACAGATAGGTTCTTTGGCAATCTCTGAATAAGAAAAACATATCAATTAATAAAATAGCCTAAGCATGTGATCAGACTCTACACTAAAGTATATCATCGACTAGATTCCACAAAGCATATCATTGGACTCTACACTAAGCATATCGTCAGATTCACTAAGCATACAATCGGATAATTTGCATTTGTAAGTATAACAATAAAGCATATATATATATATCATCAAATTACTACATGCACTACATATAACATACCATTTCATGCCGATCGACCATGGTGCTTGTTAGGCGGGTCACGAATGGCACCCCGACAAAGTCATCACGTGGCGGAATTATGTCCCATAGGTTGCACACCTCCTCCTCGCTCAGCCTCATTCTTTTGAGCTCTGATGGCTTCATGAAGTGGGTTCTCATCATCTTCATTGAGTGGGTCCTCATTATCTTCATCATCTTCGTCATCTTCATCATCTTCCACTAGGTTGATATAAATGACAACCAACTTGGGTCTTTCTGCTATGAAGGAGAATCGGATCAACTGACCACCAGTAAGACGCATGCGAGCGAGGAAATGGGCCCATCCATCTCCTCCAATATGCGACATATTGCGTCCTTTCTCGACCTCCATAGTGTACGGCCCCACAGGAGCCTCAAATGTCACAGTGTCTCCTGTCAGCTTGTTGAATTTCCACCTCACATTGCATGGGACGATCTGTGTAAGAAAAGCAAAATGACACAATGCAGTAATGCCAACACTAAAAATAAAATAGTTGTTACATTTCATCTAATTTCTTACCGCCGCATGACGAAAACTCGGATGGAAGTAGATGCCGAATAGCTTGCCAGTTGCAAGGCTGCTGGCGCACCTTGACTTGCATAGTCGACATAGTGGTGCTGGTGGTGGCGCCATTTTACTAAATCAACTAAATCAAAATGTTCTAAATCAACTAGCCTAGTAAATCAACTAAATCAACTAGCCTACTAAATAAACTAAATCAAAATGTTCTAAATCAACTAAATCAACTAGCCTACTAAATCAAAATGTATCAGGGAGGAGGGACAAGGAGGGGCGACTCGAGGAGGGAGAAGATAGTAGGACGGAGGAGGAAGGCGGAGCGAGGAGGGGCCGGCCGGCGGCGAGTGGAGGGAGGACGGATCGAGGAGGAAGGCGGAGCGAGGAGGGGGCAGCCAACGGTGAGTGGAGGGAGGACGGAGGAGGAGGCCGGTACCGAGTCCAGCGAGGAGGATGAGGCGACAGCGGCACAGATCGGGGGAGGGGCGACGGGGGAGGGGCGACGGGGGAGGACCGGCGGCGCGGGGGGTGAGGAGGAGACCGTGATCGAGTGTGTGTGAGTGTGATCTGTGGATGAGGCTAGTGAGATCTATAGTTAATTTAGCAGTAGCGATTATTGCCTGAATGCGCTGCTGCTACGTTACGTAGCAGTAGCGCTGTCTATTTTAATGCGCTACTGCTATAACTGGCCTCACGGCGGCAGCGTGGGAATTTTAGCCGTAGCGCCGCTTGGAGTGCGCGCGCTACTGATAAACTTGTTTCAGCAGCGAGTTTCCACAGCCCGCGCTACTGCTACTTAGCAGCAGCGCCTGATTTTATAGCACGCTGCTGGTAAGATTTTGTGTATAGGATTTTCCCTAGTAGTGAACAAACGGTGGCCTGCGGGGACCACGGGGTGGGGTGATGCCTCCCACATCACGCAAATCCACCATTTCTATCAAAGCAGATCTCACAGGATACAGATCCCTTGTATCCATACATCCAGCTTGCACCGCAGGTGCAAACCGAGTCAAAGTGGCCCAATGATCAGCACGGGTGTTGAAAAGCTCCAGTCTCAAGGCCCAATTCACTCGGTCTTTATCCTCGAGCATCTCGGTAGTGGTACACGTTAGTGAGTCCTCCTGAGTGGAGTCAGCATAGATAGCCTAGAGATACCCTTGCGCTCCCGGAAGTGAAGCTGGCATATAACGGAAGTTGGTGTTCCGAAGCAGGCCAGTCCGAACACGCATGATGCTCAGCATGGAATAGGCAACATCCTGCACAGCCATCTCAATAGTAACCCCGAGTCCATAGGAACAGTGGAGGGGCTCGGTAGATCCAGGATAAGAAGGAAATACCCTGACGGTGCATAAATATTGGCTTTGATTAAAGTCTCGGAATTGCTCTTCGACAGTGTATTCGGGATACCAACGGTATGACCGGGCACATCGAGGCACCGGGTCAGGCGAACCACTTGGTTTTGAGCACGAGTGGCCATCTGAAAGCAAAACCACAATGCAAGACATTAGAATTTCTAGGGAAAATTGGACTGCATAACGGCTGTAAATGCTCAGAGAAAGATTTGAGACATCCACAACAGTTTGCAATACCACTCAACAACATCATATCAAGGTTCTGATTCAACTGGCAACATACTAAAAGTGGTAGAAACTGTACTGAGGCTTGTAACAACAATCCTATAAGCTATTATGGATTAGTAACACGTGAACCTGATAGAAGAAGAGAGCCTAGTCCTTAACCCACGTTGAATGAGAAGAGAATGACTCAGATCAGAGGGCATAAGGTAAAGGAGTAAAAGAGCCTTAAGTTCCCTCCCACAATCAATTCCCCTACATATAACTAAAGCATTTCTAGACTCGACATCGACCATTTTGGCTCAACGAACCTACAGGCAGTCCGGCTCTGATGCCAACACTGTCAGCACCCCGATTCCAAGTCACATCGATCTAGCCGGTAACACCTCATATCACACTACGGCCTCACGCATGGTATCCCACGGGTGTCGCCTTACCATGGCCCGGGACCGTTTGCGCCTTTTGGCTCACATATATGATAGTGTCGCTAGCATCCATATGACAAAGAACCCGGGCCGACATGGCTAGTCGTGAACCCAAAGTGGCATAGACCTATGGAGATAAGCATACGTGAATCACATCGAACATGTCGGTGATCAGCGAGTGAATCCGGGCTGTAGCACTGGGCTAACAGGACTCCGGGGAACCCGAGCTGTAGTAGGCTAGGCAGGACTCTGGATGTCACCGCGTGACATTTCCCCGAAGGGACAGACATAGGAACAAAGTGAAACACATGCCGGCCAGTCAAGTGTCCAGAGCAGTAGTGCTGGGCTAGCAGGACTCCGGTGAACCGGGCTGTAGCGGACTACTATCGCTCAGGAAGCACTAGACTACATTTCCCCATATGAGAGGCTGGCAAGGATAAACAACTAGATTGTCGGATCCCGCTCATACCGAGCATTTCAATCATACACACAATATGCCCGATATGAGTGCATACAACATGGCATCACAACAAAACTCTACCACTCAAGTACTTTATTTAAAAGCTCCAGAGAGCCATACATAACATGTTCATACAGGTAGGGGTCACACGACCCGACACTCAAGTCATACAATCATACAAGCACATGCGGAAGCAACTAGTCTGAGTACAGACACTAGAAAGAAAGAAGGCTTCTCGAAGCCTGTCTATCTACATAGGGCCCTCCATGGCCAGGATCACCACCTGGGTGGCTAGTCACTCGTCGACATAAAGGTCTACGTAGAACCCATCGGAGGGGGTGGTGTTGTCGTCTGAAAACAGTAATTAAGCAAACATGAGTACAAAGGTACTCAGCAAGTCTTACAACAGAACCTACTATACATGCTCATTCTCAAGAAGGTGGTGGAGTTATTGCAACAAGCCAGCTTTGACTCTTGGCTAAGCTATCCTACGAGACTCCACTAGTAAAATAATTTTCGCACACGAGTCCACTAATCACCAACACAATATTACACCGGGGATCCTCCCTCGTCATCCTACGAGAGGGCCATCCTCGGTACTCACACTTACCTTGAGTCTTTTAGTAGTATCCATTAACTTGTCTATGAACTGTATAGGCAACCAAGTAGTCCTTTACCGCGGACACAGCTATTCGAATAGTTTTATACCCTGCAGGGGTGTACTTCATCACACATGTTTCCACCACTTAGCGTCTGCACACGACATGTGCTCGGCAGACTTCAAGCGAAAACCGACGTGGGTGTAGACCACGATCTGACTAACCGCACAAGTCTCTAGTCCAGGTTTATTGCCTATTCAGGTTCCATCCGCAAGGAAATCCGGCCAGGGTGTCCTCAACGGCCCCAAACGATGTGTACAAGGTCCTGAGACGCCAAACGGGCGCCCAGCATACCCGGCCACAGTGTATCTACCGCATCATAGCCCACCCCTAGGGTCAGCGCTACGCACGGCCGCCAACACATAACCTACAAACACTAGAAACTTGTTGCAACTCCTGGACAGAGGGCGAGAGGGGTCAGTAAGTCGAGCGGGGTCATATTTCAGGGCCCAATGTGTGGTAGTAGCGGAATCTTAAATCACGCATACAGATCTCAGTTCCTACGGACGGTCTCAATGAAACAACCCACCATGTACTCCTACATGGCCTCTCATCGATACCTTTACCAAAACATGTTCAACACATCCCTCACATTACCGACATAATCATTTCTCTCTAGCCCATCACCCAGATGAACGAGACCTGACACAACTCTAAGCATAGCAGGCATAGCAAGGTAGGAATCACACACATGGCTCAATCAACTCCTACACATGCTAGTGGGTTTCATCTAGTTACTGTGGCAATGATAGGTCATGCAGAGGATAAGGGTTCAACTACCGTAGCACACAGCAGTTTGAATCGCATTGTCTTAATGCAGTAAACAAGAGCAGAAGCGAGAACATGGGATTGTATCGGAATGATCGATGGGTTGCTTGCCTGATGTAGTGGTAGTAGGGTACTGCCCTTTAGACGGATACTCGGGGTTATCCTCGGAGGCAAAACCTACCACGAAAGACACACCGAACATAATCAACACATGACAATATGCAACAATATGATGCATGCTATGACATGGCAAAATGAATGTGTCTTGGCCTAATGCAAGCTAAAACAGAAAGGAATGAACCCATTTGAATCAAAGATTCAAATCATAGTTCATTTAACTTAGCCTTATTAGTGCATTATCTTATTTTGCTTAAACAGCAAGGTTATTTTCTGGAATTTCCTATTAAAGAATAAATCCAGTAATTGAATTAATGCATCAGCATGACATAAGTGTGACGTCAGCGGGTCAACTGGGTCGGCCAGGTTAAACCTGACTGGTGGACCCTGTCTGTAAGTGACTTAGCTAACTAACAGGATTAAATTAACACTAACTAACTGTCACTTGGGCCTGGGCCCACATGTCAGTGACTAAACTAATTAAAATTAGTTAGTATTAATCCTAAACTAATTAACAGGCCGGCCCCACCTATCATAGACTCAGGGGAAAGTCAACCTGGGCCCACACGGGGTCAAACAGGGTCAAATTCGCCGGCGTTTAGCCGCCGGCGAGTCCAGACGCGGCGGAGCAGCGCGGGTTTTGCACTCCGACGACCAAAAGGATGGCAGAGACCATCTACGTGACGCGGGGAGTGAGCTGCGTTGAGTGGTGGCAGTGGGTGGAGCTGGGGTGGCCGGAAACGACGTCGGCGACGAGTTTGGCGGTGGCCGGAGCTCGGGTGAGGTCGAACTAGTCGCTAGGGGGCATGGAGAGGCACGTGGTTTAGTGCGTTGAGCTGCTGGGGGTGCGGTAGGGCTAGTGGACAGGGTGGCGCGGCCATTGGGTGGCCGGAGCCTCGTTGGCAATGAGCTCCGCGGCGGCGCGTGCGGGTGAGCTACGTGCAATCGCTACGGGGCTCAAGAGAGGGAACAGAGAGGTTGGGGAGGTGGCTGAGCTCACGGGGGTCACGTCGAGGCAGTCGGCGAGGTTGGGGACGAGCTGATGCGGTGGGGACGGCGAAGGGGATCTCCGGTGGCCAGAGTTGAAGATGAGCTTGGTGCAGCGTTTCCGGGGCGAGCGAGCGCTCGGGGATGGGTCGGGGCGTAGCAGTGGACGACGGCAGAGCTCGTGGACACGATGGCGCGGCGCGAGGACGACGGAGGGCGCAGCTACGACGACGGTGCGGCGGCAGGGGCGTCGGCCATGGTGGGGAACGGCGAGGGAGAGAGGCAGGGGGAATGGTGTGTCCAGGGGCTTCGGTGCGCGACGTGGAGGCGTCCAGGCGTCCAGGGGCACGTGCGGCAAGAAGGTGGTGCCGTGGCGAGCTCAGGCACGCCGGCGTCACCTCCCTGCCTGCCTGGCGGGGAAGAAGCAGCTGGCTGGCGCGGGCCAGCACACTGCTGGGCCGCCAGGTGGGCCGGCTGGTGGGCTGCGCCACGTAAGTTCCTCTCTCTCTCTCTCTCTCTCTCTCTTTTTCTGTTTTTTATTTATTCTATTATTTCTGTATCTTCAGGGCTTTATTAAAAATGCCAGGGCATTTCCAAAAATCGTAAACTAATCATGGCTACTGCTTAGAATATATCCAACAGCAAACATTTTAGTTTATGATTATTTGAGCATTTAAATGCCCAAATGCAAATACTATAAGAATTAATCCAATGACCTTAAGATGTCCTAGAAAAATGTGCACCATTTTTGTCAAAGGTTTTAGCCCAAAACAAAAAGGGTGGGCTTTTTAGAAGGGCATTTCAGGTTCATTGAAAAAGTTTTTAGTAAACCCCAGTTTTTCTAGGGGGGTGCTGGGGGTTCTGTCATCCCCATTTCAGTTTTCTGGGAATTTAAACATGATGCACATGTTCAACCAATCCTAATGCATGACTAACACAGGGATGTGACAATCTATAAGTTTAACTTGGCACAAACACTAATAAAAACATAAAACCACATCTAAACAAAAGCTAGATGGATTATTTATTGGATAACAGCAAGTAAAAATATTGGGTTGTCTCCCAACAATCGCTTTTCTTTAAAGCCTTTTAGCTAGGCATTGATAATTTTAATGATGCTCACATGAAAGACAAGAATTGAAGCGCAAAAGGAGCATCATAAAACACATGACAAACACATCTAAGTCTAACATACTTCCTATGCATAGGCATTTTATAAGCAAGAAAATTATCATAGCAAGGAAAAATTGGCATATGCAAGGAAGAAGAAAGAGATGATAGCAATCTCAACATGACGAGAGGTAATTTAGTAACATGAAAATTCCTACAACGTTATTTTCCTCTCTCATAATAATTACATGAAGGATCAAAAGCAAATTCAACAAAATAGCTATCACAAAGTATATTCTCAATACGATCCACATGCATGCAAAGTTGACACTCTTCCAAACTAGTGGGATTATCATTAACTAAAGTCATGATCTCTCCAAACCCACTTTTATCAAAAACTTCATAAGATTGAACATTCTCCAAATATGTGGGATCTAAAGTTGACACTCTTCCGAACCCACTTTCAATATTATTGCAAACAATATTATCAATCTCATATTCATCATGGGGCTTAAATAAATTTTCAATATCATAAGAAGAATCACCCCAATCATGATCATTGCAACAAGTAGTAGACATAGCAAAACTAGCATCCCCAAGCTTAGGGTTTTGCATATTATTAGCACAATTGACATCAAGAGAATTTATAGTAACATCATTGCAATCATGCTTTTCATCAAAGGAACTACCTAGTATGGGTGTAATAGCAACGAGCTCATGTTTAACATAAGGAACTATAGCAAATTCATCTTCATAAATATTGGCATCATGGCCACAAGAATAGCAAGCATCATGTTCATCAAGGGATATTTCAATCAAATCATCGGAATCATTATTATCTATAGATTCATGCATATCATTATTTTATTCCAAAGGAACGGTCATTCTTTCAATAAATTCTTGGACATAGACATTGTGAGCAAGGTTTTCATTGCCATATTTAAGTATGACGGAATTTTCAGATTTGTTGAGAGTAAAATCATATTTTTCAATCAAATAAGCAACTTCATGAGCACCTTTAAAAATGACAAATTCTTCAATTTGTTCGATATCATAGTAACTATAAACACCTTTTGCATAAGAAGATAAGATTTCATTATCATTGAACTCACATCGGTAGGGAAGGTGTTTGTTAGGGTTCTTAGAGCAACAAGTAAAATCACACATTTCACAAAGATTCCAAGCATAGCATAGCAAACTATTTATGTGATACCTTAAGAGCTTCCCTTTTTCAGACAAACGATGACGCACAAAATGAGCATGCTCATCTAAAGATTTCCCATCAACTAGGCTAGTTGGGGTTTCAGCACGAGCACATAAGGATCGAAGATGATCCAGGTAGAACACTTTAAGTGGATCCATATCAATAGATTTTCAGCAAGCGAAGATGCAAGCATATAGAAGGCACGAGGAAACACAAACAAAGATACATACGGGAAGAAGGCGAACGGAAAAGAGAGGGCGAATAAAACGGCAAGGGTGAAGTGGGGGAGAGGAAAACGAGAGGAAAATGGCAAATAATGTAATGCGAGAGATAAGGAATTGTGATGGGTACTTGGTATGTTGACTTTTGCATAGACTCCCCGGCAACGGCGCCAGAAATCTGCCTGCTACCTCTTGAGCACTACATTGGATTTCCTTGAAGAGGAAAGGGTGATGCAGCAGAGTAGAGTAAGTATTTCCCTTAGTTTTTGAGAACCAAGGTATTAATCCAGTAGGAGGCTACGCGCGAGTCCCTAGTACCTACACAAAAAAATAGCTCAACGCAACCAACACGATTAGGGGTTTTGTCAAGACCTTCACGGTCACTTATGAGAGTGAGATCTGATAGAGATGATAGACAATATTTTTGGTATTTTTGGTATAAAGATGCAAAGTAAAAAGTAAAAGGTAAAGTAAAAAAGCAAAGCAATAATAAAGTGATAGGAGATTGATATGATGAGAATAGACCTGAGGGACATAGATTTCACTAGTGGCTTCTCTCAAGAGCATAATTATTTTACGGTGGGTGAACAAATTACTGTTGAGCAATTGACAGAATTGAGCATAATTATGAGAATATCTAGGTATGATCATGTATATAGGCATCATGTCCGAGACAAGTAGACCGACTCCTGCCTGCATCTACTACTATTACTCCACTCATCGACCACTATCCAGCATGCATCTAGATTATTAAGTTCAAGAAAACAGAGTAACGCCTTAAGCAATATGACATGATGTAGAGGAATAAATTCATGCAACATTATAAATACCCCATCTTGTTATCCTCGATGGCAACAATACAATGCATGCCGTGCCGCCCCTACTATCACCGAGAAAGGACACCGCAAGATTGAACCCAAAGCTAAGCACCTCTCGCATTGCAAGAAAAACCAATATATTAGGCCAAACCAGACTGATAATTCGAAGATACTTGCAAAGATAACCAATCATACATGAAAGAATACAGAGAAGATTCAAATATTGTTCATAGATAATCTTGATCATAAACCCACAATTCATCGATCTCAACAAACACACCGCAAAAAGAAGATTACATCGGATAGATCTCCACGAGAGAGGGGGAGAACATTGTATTGAGATCCAAAAAGAGAGAAGAAGCCATATAGCTACTAACTATGGACCCGAAGGTCTGAGGTCAACTACTCACACTTCATCGGAGGGGCTATGGTGATGATGTAGAAGCCCTCCATGGTGGATTCCCCTTCCGGCGGAGCTCCGGAACAGGCCCCAAGATGGGATCTCGTGGGTACAGAAGGTTGCGGCGGTGGAATTAGGTTTTTGGCTCCGTATCTAATCGTTTGGGGGTACGTAGGTATATATAGGAGGAAGGAGTACGTCGGTGGAGCTTCAAGGGGCCCACAAGGCAGGGGGCGCGCCCTAGGGGGGCGCCCTCCACCCTCGTGACCGCCTCGTGGCTTTCTTGACGGATGTTCCAAGTCTCCTGGATCATATTTGTTGAGAAAATCACGTTCCCGAAGGTTTCATTCCGTTTGGACTCCGTTTGATATTCCGTTTCTTCGAAACACTAAAACAGGCAAAACACAGCAAGTGTGGGCTGGGCCTCCGGTTAATAGGTTAGTCCCAAAAGTAATATAAAAGTGGAAAATAAAGCCCAATATAGTCCAAAACAGTAGATAATATAGCATGGAGCTATCAAAAATCATAGATACGTTGGAGACGCATCAATCTACACTCTTCTAATGCTGCAAGATACTTCAAGATGCTAGTCTTTGTTAGGTTTGTCTTTCCCTTCTCTTCTGGCATTTCTGTAGTTTAGTCCAAACATTTAACCCCATTCCTTTGATACTGATTCATACTTAGTTTAGTTCTGATGTAAGTCTTGCAAGTACTTTGGATGAGTACGCATGCTTACTTTGCTACCCCCTTTTCCTCTATACCCGATTGCTGCGATTAGATGATGGATCCCAAGAGCCAGATGCCACCATCGATAACTTCTACTACCCTGAGGTTGCCTAATACTACGTGGAGGCCGCCAACCACCAGGAGTAGTTAGGAGGGTCCCAGGCAGGAGGCCTTGTTTTGCAATCATTGTTATCATTTGTGCTAGCCTACTTAAGGCAGACTTGTTTACCTTATGTCTATACTCAGATATTGTTTCTTCCGCTGACTCATTTCTATTCAAGCTTATGTATTTGAGCCCTTGAGGCCCATGGCTTGTAATATAAAGCCTGTATGACTTAAATTTGTGTCTAGAGTTGTGTTGTGATATCTTCCCGTGAGTCTCTGATCTTGATCGTGTGCATTTCCTTGTATGATTAGTGCATGATTAAGTCGGGGCATCACAAGTTGGCATCAGAGCTGACTGCATGTAGGTAGCCCCCTTTCCAACACCTTGGCCGAAGTTGAGTCAAGTCTTTGGAAAAGCTATTTTTACTAACATTATTGTGTGGCTTACAGGCCCACATCACAAATGGGTGGTATTAGGATATTTTATTCCTCTCCTTTACTCTGGGATTTTGATGTCTCCTCTATTTAGGCTAAAGAGTTTACTAACTCTAACTCTAGGTTCCTGTAACTACTTACTCTCGAAGAGCCCTTCATTCCAGATGATCGCCTGCTTCATCAGAAGATTTTGAAGATACTATTCGATGTCTTCCTGAGACCCTTGTGCCACTGCCTTTGCAATTCCTAAAGGAAATATGCCCTAGAGGCAATAATAATGTTATTATTTTATTTCCTTATATCATGATAAATGTTTATTATTCATGCTAGAATTTTATTATCCGGAAACATAATACTTGTGTGAATACATAGACAAACCAAACGTCACTAGTATGCCTCTACTTGACTAGCTCGTTAATCAAAGATGGTTATGTTTCCTAACCATAAACAAAGAGTTGTTATTTGATTAACGGGATCATATCATTAGACGAATGATGTGATTGACTTGACCCATTCCGTTAGCTTAGCACTCGGTCGTTTAGTATGTTGCTATTGCTTTCTTCATGACTTATACATGTTCCTATGACTATGAGATTATGCAACTCCCGTTTACCGGAGGAACACTTTGTGTGCTACCAAACGTCACAACTTAACTGGTGATTATAAAGGAGCTCTACAGGTGTCTCCAAAGGTGAATGTTGGGTTGGCGTATTTCGAGATTAGGATTTGTCACTCCGATTGTCAGAGAGGTATCTCTGGGCCCTCTCGGTAATGCACATCACATAAGCCTTGCAAGCATTGCAACTAATGAGTTAGTTGCGAGATGATGTACTATGGAACGAGTAAAGAGACTTGCCGGTAACGAGATTGAACTAGGTATTGAGATACCGACGATCGAATCTCGGGCAACTAACATACCGATGACAAAGGGAACAACATATGTTATTATGCGGTCTGACCGATAAAGATCTTTGTAGAATATGTAGGAGCCAATATGGGCATCCAGGTCCCGCTATTGGTTATTGACCAGAGAGGTGTCTCGGTCAAGTCTACATAGTTCTCGAACCCGTAGGGTCCGCATGCTTAAACGTTCGTTGACGATATAGTACTATGTGAGTTATGTATGTTGGTGACCGAATGTTGTTCGGAGTCCGGGATGAGATCACGGACATGACGAGGAACTCCGGAATGGTCCGGAGATAAAGTTTGATATATGGGATAATAGTGTTTGGTCACCGGAAGGGTTTCGGAAATCACCGGAAGGGGTTCCGGATATTTCCCGAAATGTTTGGGTATGATCACACTTTATTTGGGCCAAAGGGGAAAGCCCACAAGGTTTTTGGAAAGTGCAAAAGGAAGTTTTGCGGAGTCCAGGGGCCAGACGCCAGGGTCTCTGAAGTCTGGGTCCAGACGCCGGGAACCCTGGCGTCTGGCCCTGGAGTCCGAGAAGGACTCTTGCCTTTCGGGTGAAACCGACTTTGTGGAGGATTTTACTCCAAGTTTCGACCCCAGGGCTCAACATATAAATAGAGGGGCAGGGCTAGCACCAAAGACACATCAAGAAACACCAAGCCGTGTGCCGGCAACCCCGTCTCCTCTAGTTTATCCTCCGTCATAGTTTTCGTAGTGCTTAGGCGAAGCCCTGCGGAGATTGTTCTTCACCAACACCGTCACCACGCCGTCGTGCTGCCGGAACTCATCTACTACTTCGCCCCTCTTGCTGGATCGAGAAGGCGAGGACGTCACCGAGCCGAACGTGTGCAGAACTCGGAGGTGCCGTGCTTTGGGTACTTGGATCGGTCGGACGTGAAGACGTGCGACTACATCAACCGCGTTGATATAACGCTTCCGCGAACGGTCTACGAGGGTACATAGACAACACTCTCCCCTCTCGTTGCTATGCATCACCATGATCTTGCATGTGCGTAGGAAATTTTTGGAAATTACTACGTTACCCAACAGTGGTATCAGAGCTAGGTTTTATATTTTGATATTATATGCACGAGTAGAACACAAGTGAGTTGTGGGCGACATAAGTCATACTGCTTACTAGCATCTCATACTTTGGTTCGGCGGTATTGTTGGATGAAGCGGCCCGGACCGACATTACGCGTAAGCTTACGCGAGACTGGTTCTACCGACGTGCTTTGCACACAGGTGGCTGGCGGGTGTCAGTTTCTCCAACTTTAGTTGAACCGAGTGTGGCTACGCCCAGTCCTTGCGAAGGTTAAAACAGCACCAACTTGACAAACTATCGTTGTGGTTTTGATGCGTAGGTAAGATTGGTTCTTGCTTAAGCCCGTAGCAGCCACGTAAAACTTGCAACAACAAAGTAGAGGATGTCTAACTTGTTTTTGCAGGGCATGTTGTGATGTGATATGGTCAAGACATGATGCTAAATTTTATTGTATGAGATGATCATGTTTTGTAACCGAGTTATCGGCAACTGGCAGGAGCCATATGGTTGCCGCTTTATTGTATGCAATGCAATCGCGCTGTAATGCTTTACTTTATCACTAAGCGGTAGCGATAGTCGTGGAAGCATAAGATTGGCGAGACGACAACGATGCTATGATGGAGATCAAGGTGTCGCGCTAGTGACGATGGTGATCACAACGGTGCTTCAAAGATGGAGATCACAAGCACAAGATGATGATGGCCATATCATATCACTTATATTGATTGCATGTGATGTTTATCATTTATGCATCTTATCTTGCTTTGATTGACGGTAGCATTATAAGATGATCTCTCACTAAATTTCAAGATAAAAGTGTTCTCCCTGAGTATGCACCATTGCCAAAGTTCGTCGTGCCCAGACACCACGTGATGATCGGGTGTGATAAGCTCTACATCCATCTACAACGGGTGCAAGCCAGTTTTTGCACACGCATAATACTCAGGTTAAACTTGACGAGCCTAGCATATAGAGATGTGGCCTCAGAACACGGAGACCGAAAGGTCAAGCATGAATCATATAGTAGATATGATCAACATAGTGATGTTCACCAATGAAACTACTCCATCTCACGTGATGATCGGACATGGTTTAATTGATTTGGATCATGTGATCACTTAGAGGATTAGAGGGATGTCTATCTAAGTGGGAGTTCTTAAAGTAATATGATTAATTGAACTTAAATTTATCATGAACTTAGTCCTGGTAGTATTTTGTAAATCATGTTGTAGATCAATAGCTCGCGTTGTTGCTTCCCTGTGTTTAGTTTGATATGTTCCTAGAGAAAATTGTATTGAAAGATGTTAGTAGCAATGATGCGGATTGGATCCGTGATCTGAGGTTTATCCTCATTGCTGCACAGAAGAATTATGTCCTTGATACACCGCTAGGTGACAGACCTATTGCAGGAGCAGATGCAGACGTTATGAACGTTTGGCTAGCTAAATATGATGACTACTTGATAGTTTAGTGCACCATGCTTAACGGCTTAAAATCGGGACTTCAAAGACGTTTTGAACGTCATGGAACATATGAGATGTGCCAGGAATTGAAGTTAATATTTCAAGCAAATACCCGAGTTGAGAGATATGAAGTTTCCAACAAGTTCTATAGCTAAAAGATGGAGGAGAATCGCTCAACTAGTGAGCATGTGCTCAGATTGTCTGGGTACTACAATTGCTTGAATCAAGTGGGAGTTAATCTTCCAGATAAGATAGTGATTGGCAGAATTCTCTAGGCACCATTACCAAGTTAGTAGAACTTCGTGATGAACTATGATATGCAAGGGATAACGGAAACAACTCCCAAGATCTTCGTGATGCTGAAATCAACGAAGGAAGAAATCAAGAAAAACATCAAGTGTTGATGGTTGACAAGACCACTAGTTTCAAGAAAAGGGCAAAGGGAAGAAGGGGAACTTCAAGAAGAACGGCAAGCAAGTTGCTACTCAAGTGAAGAAGCCCAAGTCTGATCCTAAGCCTGAGACTGAGTGCTTCTACTGCAAAGGGACTGGTCACTGGAAGCGGAGCTACCCCAAGTGATTGGCGGATAAGAAAGATGGCAAAGTGAACATAAGTATATTTGATATACATGTTATTGATGTGTACTTTACTAGTGTTTATAGCAACCCCTCAGTATTTGATACTAGTTCAGTTGCTAAGATTAGTAACTCGAAACGGGAGTTGCAGAATAAACAGAGACTAGTTAAGGGTGAAGTGACAATATGTGTTGGAAGTGGTTCCAAGATTGATATGATCATCATCGCACACTCCCTATAATTTCGGGATTAGTGTTGAACCTAAATAAGTGTTATTTGGTGTTTGCGTTGAGCATGAATATGATTTGATCATGTTTATTGTAATACGGTTATTCATTTAAGTAAGAGAATAAATTGTTGTTCTGTTTACATGAATAAAACCTTATATGGTTACACACCCAATGAAAATAGTTCGTTCGATCTCGATCATAGTGATACACATAATCATAATATTGAAACCAAAAGATGCAAAGTTAATAATGATAGTGCAACTTATTTGTGGCACTGCCATTTAGGTCATATTGGTGTAAAGCGCATGAAGAAACTCCATGCTGATGGGATTTTGGAATCACTTGATTATGAATCACTTGGTGCTTGCGAACCATGCCTTATGGGCAAGATGACTAGAGACACCGTTCTCCGAAATAATGGAGCAAGCAATATATTTGTTAGAAATCATACATACTGATGTATGTGGTCCGATGAATATTAAAGCTCGCGACAAGTATCATTATTTTCTGACCTTCACAGATGATTTAAGCAGATATGAGTATATCTACTTGATGAAACATAAGTCTGAAAAGTTCAAAGTATTTCAGAGTGAAGTAGAAAATCATCATGAAAAGAAAATAAAGTTTCAATGATCTGATCGCAGAGACGAATATTTGAGTTACGAGTTTGGTCTTCAATTAAAACAATGTGGAATAGTTTCACAAACTCATGCCACCTGGAACACCACAGCATAATGGTGTGTCCGAACGTCATAACCGTACTTTATTGGATATAGTACAATCTATGATGTTTCTTACCGATTTACCAATATCGTTTTGGGCTCATGCATTAGAGACAGCTGCATTCACGTTAAAAAAAATGGGGCACCATCTAAGTCCGTTGAGATGACACAATCTGAACTGTGGTTTGGCAAGAAACCAAAGTTGTCGTTTCTTAAAGTATGGGATTGTGATGCTTATATGAAAAAGTTTCATCTTGATAAGCTCAAACCCAAATCGGAGAAATATGTCTTCATAGGATACCCAAAGGAGACTGTTGGGTACACCTTCTATCACAGATCCGAAGGCAAGACATTCGTTGCTAAGAATGGATCCTTTCTAGAGAAGGAGTTTCTCTCGAAAGAAGTGAGTGGGAGGAAACTAGAAAACTTGATAAGGTAATTGTACCTTCTCCCTTATTGGAAAGTAGTTCATCACAGAAATCTGTTCCTGTGACTACTAGACCGATTAATGAGGAAGCTAATGATGATGATCATGTAACTTCGGATCAAGTTACTACCGAACCTCGTAGGTAAAACCATAGTGAGCTCCGCACCAGAGTGGTACGGTAATCGAGTTCTGGAGGTCATGCTACTTGACCATGACGAGCCTACGAACTATGGAGAAGCGATGGTGAGCCCAGATTCCGCGAAATGGTTGGAGGCCATGAAATCTGAGATATGATCCATGTATGAGAACAAAGTATGGACTTTGATGGATTTGCCCGATGATCGGCAAGCCATAGAAATAAATGGATCTTCAAGAGGAAGACGGATGCTGATAGTAGTGTTACTATCTACAAAGCTAGACTTGTCGAAAAGGTTTTTGACAAAGTTCAAGGTGTTGACTACGATGAAATTTTCTAACTCGTAGCGATGCTTAAGTCTGTCCAAATCATGTTAGCAATTGCCGCATTTTTATGAAATCTGGCAAATGGATAAACAAAACTACATTCCTTAACGGATTTAAAGAAGAGTTTTATATGATGCAACCAGAAGGTTTTGTCAATCCTAAAGGTGCTAACAAAATATGCAAGCTCCAGCGATCCATCTATGGACTGGTGCAAGCATCTCGGAGTTGGAATATACGCTTTGATAAGTTGATCAAAGCATATAGTTTTATACAGACTTGCGGTGAAGCCTGTATTTACAAGAAAGTGAGTGCGAGCACTACAGCATTTCTGATACGTATATTTGTATGACATATTGTTGATCGGAAATAATGTAGAATTATTCTGCAAAGCATAAAGGAGTGTTTGAAAGGATTTATCAAAGAAAACCTTGGTGAAGCTGCTTACATATTGAGCATCAAGATCTATAGAGATAGATCAAGAAGCTTGATAAGTTTTTTTCAATGAGTACATACCTTGACAAGATTTTGAAGTAGTTCAAAATGGAACAAGCAAAGAAAGAATTCTTGCCTGTGTTACAAGGTGTGAAATTGAGTAAGACTCAAAGCGTGACCACGGTAGAAAATAGAATGAGAATGAAAGTCATTCCCTATGCCCTGGCCATAGGTTCTATAAAGTATGCCATGCTGTGTACCAGACCTATTGTATACCCTACACTAATTTTGGTAAGGGAGTACAATAGTGATCTAGGAGTAGATCACTGGACAGCGGTCAAAATTATCCTTAGTGGAATAAGGATATGTTTCTTGATTATGGAGGTGACAAAAGGTTCATCGTAAAAGGGTTACATCGATACAAGTTTTGGCACTGATCCGGATGACTCTTAGTCTTCATCTGGATACATATTCAAAGTGGGAGCAATTAGCTAAAGTAGCTCCATGCAGAGCATTGTAGACATAGAAAATTGCAAAATACTTGCGGATCTGAATATGGCAGACCCATTGACTAAACTTCTCTCACAGGCAAAACATGATCACACCTTAGTACTCTTTGGGTGTTAATCACATAGCAATGTGAACTAGATTACTGACTCTAGTAAACCCTTTGGGTGTTGGTCACATATCGATGTGAACTATGGGTGTTAACCACATAAAGATGTGAACTATTAGTGTTGAATCACAAGGCGATGTGAACTAGATTATTGACTCTAGTGCAAGTGGGAGACTGAAGGAAATATGCCCTAGAGGCAATAATAATGTTATTATTTTATTTCCTTATATCATGATAAATGTTTATTATTCATGCTAGAATTGTATTATCCGGAAACATAATACTTGTGTGAATACATAGACAAACCAAACGTCACTAGTATGCCTCTACTTGACTAGCTCGTTGATCAAAGATGGTTATGTTTCCTAACCATAAACAAAGAGTTGTTATTTGATTAACGGGATCACATCATTAGAAGAATGATGTGATTGACTTGACCCATTCCGTTAGCTTAGCACTCGATCGTTTAGTATGTTGCTATTGCTTTCTTCATGACTTATACATGTTCCTATGACTATGAGATTATGCAACTCCCGTTTACCGGAGGAACACTTTGTGTGCTACCAAACGTCACAACGTAACTGGGTGATTATAAAGGAGCTCTACAGGTGTCTCCAAAGGTGAATGTTGGGTTGGCGTATTTCGAGATTAGGATTTGTCACTCCGATTGTCGGAGAGGTATCTCTGGGCCCTCTCGGTAATGCACATCACATAAGCCTTGCAAGCATTGCAACTAATGAGTTAGTTGCGAGATGATGTATTACGGAACGAGTAAAGAGACTTGCTAGTAACGAGATTGAACTAGGTATTGAGATACCGACGATCGAATCTCGGGCAAGTAACATACCGATGACAAAGGGAACAACATATGTTGTTATGCGGTCTGACCAATAAAGATCTTCGTAGAATATGTAGGAGCCAATATGGGCATCCAGGTCCCGCTATTGGTTATTGACCAGAGAGGTGTCTCGGTCATGTCTACATAGTTCTCGAACCCGTAGGGTCCGCACGCTTAAACGTTCGTTGACGATATAGTACTATGTGAGTTATGTATGTTGGTGACCGAATGTTGTTCGGAGTCCGGGATGAGATCACGGACATGACGAGGAACTCAGAAATGGTCCGGAGATAAAGTTTGATATATGGGATAATAGTGTTTGGTCACCGGAAGGGGTTCCGGATGTTTCTCGAAATGTTTGGGTACGAGAACACTTTATTTGGGCCAAAGGGGAAAGCCCACAAGGTTTTTGGAAAGTGCAAAAGGAAATTTTGCGGAGTCCAGGGGCCAGACGCCAGGGTCCCTGGCGTCTGGGTCCAGACGCCGGGAACCCTAGCGTCTGGCCCTGGAGTCCGAGAAGGACTCTTGCCTTTCGGGTGAAACTGACTTTGTGGAGGCTTTTACTCCAAGTTTTGACCCCAGGGCTCAACATATAAATAGAGGGGCAGGGCTAGCACCAAAGACACATCAAGAAACACCAAGCCGTGTGCCGGCAACCCCGTCTCCTCTAGTTTATCCTCCGTCATAGTTTTCGTAGTGCTTAGGCGAAGCCCTGCGGAGATTGTTCTTCACCAACACCGTCACCACGCCGTCGTGCTGTCGGAACTCATCTACTACTTCGCCCCTCTTGCTGGATCGAGAAGGCGAGGATGTCACCAAGCCGAACGTGTGCAGAACTCGGAGGTGTTGTGCCTTCGGTACTTGGATCGGGCGGACGTGAAGACGTACGACTACATCAACCGCGTTGATATAACGCTTCCGCGAACTGTCTACGAGGGTACGTAGACAACACTCTCCCCTCTCGTTGCTATGCATCACCATGATCTTGCGTGTGCGTAGGAAATTTTTTGAAATTACTACGTTCCCCAACAATTCCCTACCACTGATATATCCATCTAGATAAGGACATACACTTGTCATACATACAATCATACCTAGTTGTTGTTGTTAATACAAGATACATTGAAATATTCTCTGACTTTTTAAGAATCCTTTGTGCCACTGCCTTGCAGTTCTTTACCACATGAATACCCCTACGGATAATTCCTCGCACTAATCGACTATCCTTTCATCCCCAGTTGCTCATATGTTTGATAAGATACTTTGAAATACTATCCGATCTTCCGACAATCCTTTGCAACCTATTGCTCTGGAAAGTCTTGCCTTCCCACATAATGGGTACATCCAGATGTGTAGCAATATTCATTAGCATCCTTTGTCATCATAATTTTGTGCATTTGATTAGATATGTTTTTGAATGCTCGCAATCATCAGTTGCAATTAGAATTCTTCCCTTCGGCTCAGACGTCACTCTGGACATGAGCTGGTGTTCGACAAATCAAACCCTGATTGATTGTTGTTCTGATTCTATCCAACTTACATATCTTTTGATCAGAGCATCCTCTCCTGCCCCCATTTGAAAATCTTAATTCCTTTAATTTGATGCCTTTGCATTCTTTCTTCTTTTTGGTTGAGCACCATTACTCTCACGAGATCCTTTGGTGGATTATTATCCTATAGTTCTACATATTCAAAATCCTTGTGAGTTCTTCGCTGTTACAAATGCCTTCGGCAATAATGTGGTATCATTTAATTCTTTCCATCTGTATTCTATTTTGAGATGTTATCTGTCACTTCCATAAGTGTGTGGTATAGGTTCGTAAAATGTCCTATGGGTTGTCTCTACGCCTTCGCTATCTGTGCAAACCCAAAAATCTTAATGGGACATACCCTTCTGGTATCCCACCAGTTAAACTTTAGGTTCATGCCCATTGACACGATGTAGATCTTAACGTGGAAGCTTTTCGTAAAAATAATTACCCCCTTTTTTAAGTTCATCTTGTATCTGTGGTTTGGTCATTTGCAACTGTGGTTCCGATCAAATTTTTCATCTTTGATCCCATTTCTCGGACAAGTTAAAGTACTTGTGTTTTGTAGATCAATACATTTGTCCAACCTCAATCATGCTCCACCTTCTAGTATTACCCTCTGTTATCTCGATTATATCACAGGACAATGTTGTTTATTATGAGTCTTCATCAAGTATTATTCCTCACCGATTCCAATTTTTCCTGGGTCATGAGTTGTACTCACTCGAGGACACCGATAAGTGAATTGAGACTACACCGCGATTAAACAACTCTTGGTGATCTTCATTACTTTTGAGATTGTACTCGACCATTTTCCTAGTCAATTGTGTGTATCATCATTGTCATGCTGAAGCTTGACCATGCTCTCTATGTCCATCATCCCCGGAACACAATTTCAATAGTACACTAAGCTTACATCTAGCTTTCAACATCTTATTGCTTATCTTGAAAAGCAAATTTGACGCTGAGCTTGCAATCCTATGTGTGGTTCCGATAACCTTTCACTTCACCATTTCTTTAGCTTGATGTCATCGCCAATCGATTAAATCTTCAAGAAACCTCTCAACAAATGAGTTGTGATCATCATCAAAATTTTGAGCTCTTCAGGATATCAATCGAATTCATGATGAGAAATACCATCCTTGCCCCCTCGATGATTTGTGTTAACATCGACAACATTCTTGCATTCCCTCCAACACAAACTTGTCCATGTTATCGGTGCTCCTTGCTATCTAGCTTATGCTATGTTCTACCTTGGAGTATTTCCATCTTTTATGTCAAGGATGTTGTGAGAATTGCTCCACCTCTTAAGAATTCTTGATATAGTGATACTTCTCACCATCACCATTCTTTTCTTGGTCCCCGTGTTGTTTCTAACTAGAATGACGACAAATGGACTGTGATGTGTAAATTCAAAACATGCAGCAACCCTATTGCTGGTAAGTTAATGAATGATAGATTCATTCTTCGTGTGTTGGTTTTTCACTCATCATCCTA